>NW_020218362.1:0-48308 GCF_003070985.1 Temnothorax curvispinosus | reverse complement strand
ATATATATATATATATATATATATATATATATATATATATATCGCTTTTTCGCTTATATATATATATATATATATAAATTTTCCGAATGTGCAACGCAGGAACTTGAGATAGAGGCCTTTACATGTACTGTGCTTCGATACGTTAAAAACAAAAAAAGAAGAAAAAAAAAGAAAACTCTTCCTTCGCTGAGACCTCTAAGGGATTCTACTATTGACCCGACTCCTTTAGTAGCACAGCTCACATTAGTACAGGCCTCCGCTAGTCTTACGATCGAAATGGCATATGGCCATTCTGCTCGGTATATGTGTATAACTGTTACTGTATGCTGGATGTGTCGAGTCGAGAAAGAGTGATAGGGACAAGGGGCAAGGGGCAAAAAGAAATGGGGGAAGATAGAATGAAAAGGGAGTGTGTGTATAGCTTTATGCGAGTATGTATGCGCGAACGCGTATGTATGCGTATAATTGTGCGGGTATGTGTGTGTTGGAGATGAAAAAAAATAGGCAGAGAGAAATATGATTAATATAGTCACTGTTATGCTTTAATGTATTTCTAGCGATTTTGCCTATTTCAATTAAAGAAAAAAAGTCATGTGTTACTAGTTAGCAAACCCATATATCTCGTTTACTATATTGATGATTATTATATCTTCTTTTAAAGCTGGTAGTAGCCGTTTTATCTACCGTTGTTTATTTTGATATATATATGTAATTGAGATAAATTACCCGATGCCATCCGTAGACCATTGACAAATGCGTGTTGACAGTGTCCGACTATTATCTTTTTAATCAATCTAAGATGTACTACTGTCAACGTACTGGAGCAACGTATTAAAAATTTCCTTTTTAGTTCTTGGTAATCTGTGACACATCATTTCAGGTAGCGAAACATTCAATTACAGTTTTTATTCGATTACAATGCGACGACTGCTCTCACTGCTGAATATATTATACACACCTTACCGACAGATCATTATCGTTAGTTTTTTAAATCGGATTTTATAGATTTTTCGTTTTCATTAATATTGTTTAATGATACCGAAAATTGTTTATGTAATTATCGTATGATTGGATGTCAGGATTGTTGCTGCAACCGTCATTAAGAGGGAAGTGTTTTAAATTATTCGTTCTGACACGTGACTCTCGAGGCTACTCTGAACTTGGTGATTTCTGTGCTGAGATTAAACTTTTTTTAAGTATAAGACTTCTTTTTTTGGTGCTTTTATGTCACAATATTAAAATCACATTAAAATCTGTTGAAATGTTCCCAAAATAGCAATAGTTTATTATATATATCTATATATGTATATTACATGGATTGAGATTAAATTAGGTCTTTATACGATTATTATCCGAGATGACAAATCTAATCGTCATCATTGAATACCGTGTATGAGTTTAGTGGATATTGATTTTAACCGAGTCGATTTAAATTTCTTCGGTAACTCATTCGTAAATGGCTACGTACCTTCTCTCTTTTCGAATATCGGTGTTGCATTACGTCTAGCAAATCTCAATTATGTAATTTGATATGAGAAATGGCTGTTTATTACATCAAATCTCGTTAACATCTAAGAAACGGATAGAAGCAATAGTTAATAAACGGAGGTTTATTTGTAAAGAATGACAAATTTCGCGAGCATTTAGTCACGGAAATATCAAATTATCAGGCCAAGATCTCTTGTCCTTTCTCATATTTTATTCGTCTGAGCTTCTTCTTTTTTAAAATAAGACATCTTGTTCACCGGGCTTTTCTTCGGCAGCCAATGTGATTCGTTCCTAATTCCAGGACTTGAATTTCCTAGGAGATCGAATGTCCATCGGGTCTTCTTCCGGCGATCAACGTGGTTCGTTTTTGCATATTGCATCAACAATTATATTCTACTTACTGGGAATTTTATTACATGTATATAAAATTAAGAGTTTACTTCCAGAATTGTATTGCAACGAAAGAGAATGTGAGATTTCAAGCGGAGGGTATGATTGTTAAGTGATTTCCACACAAACGCTAAGAAACAAATTATAAAAAATATAATCTTGAATAATTTTAATATGCATTAAAATAATTTGAAAATACAATTCGAATAAGTATACTGACTATCGATATTTTGTTTCAAATGTTTTATTTTTTTAAGGGATATGTTTAAAGATACTATCCCACGTAAATAAAAACATTAATTAATTTTAGTTATCATAAACGGTTATCAATACCACAATTAAAACAAAGGTTTCAATAATATATCTCTGTACCTCGTACAATATTGTAAAACAGGCTGAAGCTTTACTTTATCAAACGACCTTCATCAAAAGACGTTAAATGTAAAAATTACTATACGATAAGACTTAACAAAGAGAAATAAATAAACGTACGATACAGACCACTTGTCTTCTTCCACCATGCGCAATATCATCGAACTTCTTAGTATTGGAATAATAATGAAAATGCTATTTATTAGTCACGTTCCTTTATTACATAATAGATATATTAGACATTACATACAAATACATCAATACGTCATTATAATGTATTTCAAATATTGTCTAATCTTTTTAAAAACTGCCTTTGTATGTACAAAAAACCTTGAATTGTGCTTCTTAAGCCATCATCTTCCTGGATAGGTCAGATCTCTTTTATACTGTAATCATAATAAGACAATATTCTTGTCTGTAACCAAAATATTTTTAAATATTATCTTATAACCATTTTATATTTTATGTAGATAATGAAAGAATTACGTTATTGCATTAACATTATTTATACCAAGTTAATACTAATATTAATAACAGACATAAAAAATGGGCCAAACAACAGGTTAATATCCCAAGAACTATTAAATAAAAATTAACGATTCAGACAATAATTCTATTGTTACAAACAGCATTTTAAATTACAATTGAATGTCGAAAATCTTCGTAGGGAGGAGAAATATTAAAAAAATTCAAACATTCTATCCTGGATGTCAAAAGTCAAAATGTTATACTTACCGTTGGATATGTTTAAGACGATTGCGAAGCATTGTGAGGCATCACAGAGATTCAAAGTGGTTTCGCCTCCTCGCATAAGCCCCCATGCAGGCGAAGAATCCGACAATCGCAATGGTCAATCCCAAGATCAACGCCAGAGTGTCGCCGAAGTCGAAATTGTTGGAAGCCATTGCGACATCGAGAATGCCGAAAACGACGAATAGAAAATAGAACCACATTTTTCTCGCAGAAGACGATATAACGATGCGGAAGTACCAAGTACGTGATATTAATTACAAGATTGACAACTCTCGTACGTATGTATGTACTTGTCTTCTTGCACTGTCGTGCGCAGCGTACGATTATAATTTAATATAGATCCATGTCTTTTTCCATGTTGTTGTCGTACACCAAGTCGCACGTTAACTCATGTCCGCCCTTGATAAATACTGATAAATACTGATGACACGTGGTGACAATCTGACAATTACGTCTTATTTGGCATTTTGTAAACACAAAAATGGCGTCTGCGGCGTCTGCCCTCTGAGAAAGTAGACGTCAACTACGTCGTTACGCTCGGTATCGGTAATGATACATGGGTTCGTATCCGTGCTATGGTTCGTGTCCGAACTACTCAGATGGAGATGGAGGGACTATACCGGTCGCGCAAACAATGGAAGAAGAAGAAGACGATCAAAACAATTGACAGAGGTCGAGTGGCTGTAGCACATGTGGTAGGATCAGTTTCCCGCCATTCTTTACGTGAGTAAGTCAGAGTAAGTATCGTTTCGCGGAGGGTGTATTCCAACGAGATTATTAACGTTATCAATAATTTCATATATATGTGGTAAGATCAACAAAATTCAATAACTGATTCTGTATAAAATAGGTTTCGACAAAAGCCCGTTTATCGCAGATTAGGAACGTAGTTCAGGTTACAGCATATATATTTACAGGTAAGAGCATATTTACAGATTTTGCGATTCGAAAAGCACTCGAGATTTTATCTAACGACTACGTTTATTTGTTACAGGCTTCAGCCTCACACAGATAGCAGAGCTAAGCTGGTGACGGTTTAGAAAGTGCCGTTGTACGCGGAGTGCGCACGAATCCTCTATTTGATAAACCAGCAAAAACAGTATCCTTCTTATTCATCGCATGGAATGATCATTATTCTACCAATTTTGTCATATTTTGCTTAACGCTCATATCTTACGGGTGCAAGATAAATCACGGGTGAACGCACAACATTCCAAACACTATATTTGTCCTTTACGCTGAAGGAGACTTTAATATAACGAGACTGTGTATAGGCAGAAGTCATGGAATCGGAAGCAGGAAATCAAATTCAAAACGACTATACCAAGTTTTTCTACGCAACGATGTGTCACGTGTGCAAACGGTTTGGCGACGGTGTCTCTTTGAAGCGGTGCAGTAACTGTAAGATGATCTCCTATTGTAGTAAGGAACATCAGAAGCAGCACTGGAAGCAGCACAAACCTTTGTGCAAAGCTATACAGGACGCGCTGCTAGACTACAACATGGATTATCGCGGTGAAACTACAAACGAATGGGCCGAAAGAAAGATGGCCTTCGCGAAGCTAGTGTCGTCCAGGCTGGGACGTCGTCTGCATGCGGATGAGAAGCAGATGATCTATTTTCCAAAAGAGTGCCTAGTTTGCCACGAATGGAAGTCGTTGAAGAGTTGTCAGAAGTGTGCGGCCAGTTTTTGTCAAATTCACAAAAACAACCCTGACCACTGGGACATCTGCGCTCCCCTGCAACTATGTCTTGGCATAGATTTAATTGAGATAGGAGAGATTCCGGAGCACAAACTTCCGTATTTTGACTTGCAAGATAATCCCTGCGCGAGTACATTTCAGAACATGAGAGACTTTATAAAGGCTAATTGGATTACTCAGGCTGACACAGAGGTGTTGTACACTGTCGCGGAAGACAAACTCTCAAAACGTCTGACGGGTCCCTTGACGCTGTTTTATGCTGTGCAAAGGTTAAACTATGTCCCAAAAAGCAAGGGTTTAGTAGTCGTTCATGTTATAGGTGCAAATGTCATCGACCAAGCCTTTTTATGGGAAGTTTTTCTGGAGGTAATGGTGGAGACCTTGAGATCAGACATAGAGATATCAGTAAAGATTGTAATGATAGGGCCGGGCTTAAAAGATAAATTCGTTCCGTCACGCACTGATGACTTTATTGGGGCTGAAATGTCTTATGAGTACCACGACGTGTCGTACGAGAAATACGTGCGCAGTCCGTCATTCATAAAACCGAACTTGATCATAGGATTTAATGTGAGTATTGGTGAAAAAGATGATAATAAGGAAATATCGGCGGCATCCATACATGCGTTGGCGAGGCAGAGTTGTCCGTTCGTCTTGGCGTTCACTTTGGTGCAGTGTCTTCACATTGGGATGAGCAAAATCAACACAATCCTGGGTAAGGAGGTAGATTATCTCTATAGCGGAAAGAACCCTTTCGCTTGTTGCAGACCGTATAGAGGCTTTGGGTGTGTGAAGTATACCAATCAGTATGTAGTTATCTACCAAAGTCTTTGTTCGTAAATAATATGCGTAATTTAAGTTACCGATACAAACTGAAGGCTGTGTTTCATGCTGAAAAAAACGTTGCGTTGCGAAATGAAAGAATATTTTGTTTATCCCATTCTGAAGAGATATGTGGCGGGGTGGACGCTGGGACGAGCGGACGATTCTGTTTTGCTAGCGCATGTATGGAATTTTACGTTTAAGAAATGCAACGGAAGGGACGCAAAGATAACTGTATGAACTACAACCGCGAATCGCGACGCATTATCACGAAATATTCTGCAAAAGACTAAATTCGACACTCCGGAATGTCTACTTATATTTATAATCCAAGAAGCTATTATTTACTTGTTGAATCGATTATCTTATATCAGTCGAGCATAAATGGATTATAAATATAACAGGAGTGGATGCGGTAACGTGAAGTATTATTACAATGGCTTTTAGTTCTGTTTGTAATGAAGACAAACCTTTTTTTTTTTTTTCGATAATTTTTATAATAAAATTTATATCTTTGTAATAAATATGTATCAAGCATTTATGATGGCAATTATTTCTGTTTCGATATTTTCTGATATCACATGTGTGAAAGGCCGACAGCTTCTTGTGACAGTCTATGATCGCAATAATGGCAGAGATTGAGTGTGTGGTCCTGGCTTCCTACCCTTCTTTACGTGAGTATCGTTTCGAGAAGCATAGATTTTTTAACGAGATTATTAATATTACTAATAACAGCTAACACAGCATATACACTCTTTCTTGTGCTGATATTAACAAAATTTAAAAATTTTTCTCTAAAGAATGCATTTTGACGACCTGCTACTGTCTAAAATTCTAATCATTTTCTTATTTTCCAAGAATTTTCTCAAAAATCGATCAAGTATTAGGAGAACATACTTGGCCAGGCCTAGACAGCACACGTAAAAAGTTGCACTATTAAAAGTTTCAAGAATTTTTTAATATTTCCAAGAGCCGTGATTTCCTATAAGTTTGAAATTCTGAAAGTATGAATTTATAAAAAATAGAATATAATTAGGAACGAGATGACATATTTTAATTTAGAAATCGGCATTTTATTATTTCTTTCTTTCATTTACATTATGAGAATGAGTATTATTATATACATAATTCAGAATGCGATGGACATTAAAAATAATACCAATTACAAACAATACAGTAATGAGAATTTAAGTGTTAATTATTACGATCAATTTCATTGCAATGGTTACAGGTAATAGCACTGTACATACAAATTACAAGCGCAACGTCAACATAATATAATTTCGCGATGCAATATAATTGACAATACTGAAAACCTAAAGCATATGTGACGTGAACAATAGATTTCTATATCTTCGGATTTCGAGACGAACTATATTGGAAAAAAGGTCAAAAGCGCGGGAAGTCAATAACTGATTTACGCCGCACGCGCGTCACAATTACTGATAAAAATTTGTCTAATTAAAGTAGAACAGAAAATATGTAAACTTCACATTGGAACAATAAAACTGCACTCAGAGTGTACTATAGGTGTTAGCAGAGAGCAACATGTAGTCACATGTGCGATAATAGCCAATCAGCAATGAAGGGTCTACCGCCATTGCTGCGCGCTGAATGGTGCAATTCTGGTAATTTACTAGATCACGTGCGACTGGTTTTGCGTTCGGTTCGGAAATACGCTTGGCAGACTTGGCTACTGTCAGCAGCGGAAGTAACCTCAAAAGCAATTTCGATATCGATTCCGATTCAAATGTAAACACCGTCAATAGTGTCAACAGACTTCGAGTAAACGGTGTCCTCTGAAAAGTAAGCAGAGTTGTGGTAGAATGGCCACTTCGTCGGCAAACGTAACCGTGTCGAGCATCTTGAAGAACAAGAGCTCGTTCGACGATGAGCCGCGGAAGAAGAGCCGGGAGGACTGGCGAAAGGCGAAGGAGCTCGAGGAGGCGAGGAAGGCTGGCACGGCCCCCGCGGCCGTCGACGAGGAGGGTAAAGACATCAATCCGCACATCCCGCAGTATATCAGCGCGACACCGTGGTACTTTGGCGCTCAGGGTCCCACCCTGAAGCATCAGAGACCGCAGCCCGAGAAACAGAGGGAGTTCAGCTCGATAGACGCGTGGTACAATCGCGGGGTGGATGCCTCGCTAACGGCGGCCAAGTATCGCAAGGGCGCCTGCGAGAATTGTGGCGCGATGACTCACAAGAGGAAGGACTGTATGGAGAGGCCGCGCAAGGTCGGCGCCAAGTACACCAATTCGAAGATAGCACCGGACGAGTTCAGCCAGCCCGACCTGTCGATGGACTACGACGGCAAGAGGGACAGATGGGCCGGTTACGATCCTTCCGAGCACAGAGCGATCGTCGAGGAGTATCAGAAGATAGAGGAGGCCAAGAGGCAGATGCGCGCCGAGAAGCTCAACGCCGAGGAGGAGAACGACGAACTGGACTCGGACAAGGACGAGGATAAATATGTCGACGAGGTGGACATGCCTGGGACGAAGGTCGACTCCAAGCAGCGCATCACCGTGAGAAATCTCCGGATTCGGGAGGACACCGCCAAGTATCTGCGCAATCTCGATCCGAACTCGGCGTATTACGATCCAAAGACCAGATCTATGCGAGATAATCCTTACGCCGGCACGGAACGCGAGGTGGATTTCAAAGGCGAGAACTCCGCGCGGTTCTCCGGAGACACACAGCAACACGCCAATGCGCAACTGTTCGCTTGGGACGCGCACGAGAAAGGAGTCGACGTACATTTGTTGGCCGAGCCTACGAAACTCGAATTACTGAAGCAGGAGTACGACAAGAAACGCGACGAGCTCAAGGACAAGGCGCGCGACAGCGTGATCGAGCGTTACGGTGGTGAAGAGCATCTCAAAGCGCCACCAAAGCCCCTGTTACTCGCGCAGACCGAGCACTACGTTGAATATTCGAGGTACGGCAAAATAATTAAGGGACAAGATAGACAGGTGATACGATCTAAATATGAAGAGGACATTTATCCAAATAATCACACGTCAATCTGGGGCTCCTACTGGCAAGATGGAAAGTGGGGCTACAAATGCTGTTACTCTTTCATTAAAAATTCATATTGTACCGGCGAGTCGGGGAAGAAAGCGGTGGAGGCAGTGAGCCACGGTATACCAGATAACGTTCCATCTGAACCGGAAGAAACGAATGATAACCCGGACACAGTGGAGGACAATCGTACTTCCAGCAGCGAATCCCCGTCCGAGGATGAGGATACGAGAGACAAAACGGAAAAGCAGAGTAGAGCGGCTAAACGGAAATTGAAGAAGCAGAAACGGAAGGAAAACCGCAGGAATAAAAAACGAAATAACGCGGAGCAAGACGAGGACAAACTGAAGGAAGCGCTGAGGAAGGAGGAGGAAAATGCGAAGCGAGCGGACAGAATGTTGCAGATAGATGAGAGGAAACGGCCGTACAACAGCATGTACGAGACGAAGGAATTGTCAGCTGAAGAGATAGAAGCGTATCAAATGAAACGCAAACGCGACGAGGACCCAATGGCCCATTTTCTTTAAAAGAGCGATTACTAAGTTGCTCTTACAATACGACGGTCAAATTGATATTCTACATAATGTATAAAGTCTGCAATATTATTTATCGTGTATCATTCTATGCAAGTGCTAAAATGCGTGGTATTTTAATGACATTAATTATATGTTGGTTCAACCGGTTAATTTCTACTTGTATAATTCATTATCCCTAATCTTTCCATGTTCCAATCTTTCTCAAATAGTAAGAAGTTGATGATTCTTCTAATATTATTTATTTTGTATTATTCTCTACAAATATGGAGCTTTAATGACGTTAATAACATGTTAATTAAACTGATTAATTTCTATATAATTCTAATCTTTCTGAAATAGTAAAAGACTCATTCTATCTAACAAAATGGTACAGATATTGCTTGGGAAGTTGGTTAATCAGAATTTTATATCGGAGTCATAGGGGAGTCATCCCTAAAATCATTGAAAAAGAATTCGCATGAGTGATGAGAGAGAAACTTCGTATTTCCGCGGCTGGGAAAAAGTAGGATCGTCGATCAGAGGGCACTGCGCGCGCTGGCATCTGTGAAATATGCGGCAGTTGGACGACTCCGGGTAATAACTGATCGATGACCAAGGTAAAAGCGCTAGACTGCCATATTAGAAGCAGACCGTGACTTTAGACATCAAATGTCTTCTTTCCCTCAGGCTTTATTCCCAATTCCCACGATACGCGATATTTATGTTTCGCCGTGTTGTACTTTCGTGTCGATGATAAAGTCAGATAAGTGTACAGCTCGTAGGTGTTCCGTACCCGGCACATCGTTCTGTGCGTCTCTCGATCTCGCGCGCCTGCCGTACCGTTCCTTCTAATTCTAACTCGGCCCCGAAAATGAAATATCTGTCTTAATTTAACTGGGGATACCGCGTGTGGGTTAATTGCGCGCTGCTGGTGTGTCGCGTTAACGCGCCGCGTGCCGTGTGGAGGAAGAGGCGGAAGAGAGGAAAAAAAAAGGAGCATGTTTTTTGCTCGGAGGTTACGAGACTGGCAATGATTTGACTTTAAAGATGACATAAATCTGTGCTGTGCGTATTTCTGGTATAAAGGTGGAAGAGGAGAAACAAGAGAGAGAAAGAGAGAGAGAGAGACAGAGAGACAGGGACGGGAAAGAGAAAGAGAGGAAGAGAGAGAAAGGAAGAGATGTGTCGGCGGATAAATTACTACAATTTGCTTAATAGCTAATAGACTCAAAATTACTGGTATGCTTTTACGATTCGCTCACCATGTCCGTATACGCGACGATACTGCCTCTCATCTTCCTGGGATTATTAGGTAACATATATATGTCGTTTAAAATTTGCGCTTTTCTTTTTCAAAGCTCTTACCCTCGGAAGATTTAAAGGATTATGGAATTTTTCAGAGAGCGAGAGAGAGAGAAAGAGAGATAAACGAGAGAAAGTTTTGACCAAACTCCAATTAACTTAATCTTAGTCAGTGTTTAATTTAACCGGCAGAATTGCTTATCGCAAAATTTTCTACTGTATATTTTGTTATATCTAATCTAAGCTTTTTCTCTTCGTGTATTAAATGTCCTATTTACATTAACAAAATAGTACGAATATCGTTTGACAAGTTAAAAACCGAGTAAGTTAATCAGAACTTGGTCAAAGTTGTCTTTATTTCTGTTGTCATTGATTGTATTTGAGAGAATGTATTAGCTCCTTATTAAAACCAATCTTAATTCGAATAAAGCTGAGATTATGATAATCTTACACTTTTGCATTAAACTTACATGTTTGCAAACGATTACGCTGCTGTCTCTGTTAAGGTCCGAAACTCCTGTATACTTGACTTTAATTCTTCAATTCTGTCTATGAATTTGAAACTTATCCAGTAATTTGTTCCTTACGTTCACTTATGTCACTGTTTTTACTTTGTAAATTGTAGACAGATGAATAATAGAATGTAGTTTGCAAACAATTACAGTGGTAGTTTGAGATTTGTTTTTCTGACTATACTCAGTTGAACAGTGACCAAGTCCTATATGCTAAACTTTGTGCAAGTTTGGCATACATATAGGCTAATCGTAGCAGCAGCTATAGCAGCTTTTATATGCCTGTATGTCTTATAAGTGTTAAGTTGTAGAATGTTTCGTATGTGTGTGAAGACAAACTCTATATCTTTGTCTACTTTTTGACAGAGAAAATATTGTAATAAGAGGTATCTTAATTATAAACTATATATACATTTACATACGTAACAATAATTAAAAATTATCTTGTTAAAACAAACTATTAGATGAAAGGAATATAGCTGCAGTTAAGCAATACTTAATAAATAAATAAAACAGTTAATAATTTAATTTATTAAATATTTAATGTTAAATAGAAAAATCATAGAATTTTGATCGATTATTTTAGGAACTATATCTGCAGAAGATATTAAAGGCTCAGTTTTTTGCGAATTTTACAATGACACAATGTGTGCGGAGAACGAACAAGAGTGTTCAGGAAGGGAAGAATGTGTCCAGCATGACCTAGAGAAACGTAATCATTGTTATGTGCTATGGACGATGAACAGTACTACTAAAGAAACAATAATTAAATTAAAGGTTGGTTATTTATATCTGATTAATATTATTTATTACGTATAATTTATTATACAAGTCTGTTATATGTACAAATAATTAAAATGGACCGGATTTTAAAGAAAAAAATGTGCAAAGTTAAGATATATATTAGAAGTTAGATAGATGTGTGTGTCGAAAAATTTCGCGTATTTTATTTTTACATTATTTTGTAATATCGAACATTCTTGCCAACGAGTCTCAAGGTCTTGAGTTGAATCTTGTAAATTGCAATTTTTTTTAAGATTGTTTCATATTGTTCTTTTCTCGAGAAATTGACAATTATAGATTTTATTCTCTTGTCGTATACAATTTTGCTATACATCTTATACCTTATTTTCAGGGTTGCTTTTTAGATAACAATGATTGTTATGGTAAACCGCTTTGTGTGGAGAATAGTATGGAAAGAAAAAATGAACTCTATTTTTGTTGTTGCGAAGGCAATATGTGTAACCAAAACTTCTCTTGGGTTCCACAACCAACCACCAAGCCTACAGAACCATCTGTCATTCATGGTATATTATTCAATCTTGTTATGCAGTATTGATTTTTACTTGAAAATAAATCTGTCTCTTGCAACGTACTTGTAATAATATTTAAATAAATTCCTTTTCAGAACTTGAACCTGTGCCCAGTGCGAAGCAGCAAGCAATAACACTTGCCCTATTAATAGCAATTCCTATACTTCTTACGATTAGTTCATTTTCTTTTTGGTGGATCTATCGTCGCCGAAAATTGAGCTATTTTAACGAGGTTTGTACTTTGAGATTATTATAAAATTGTTAAGTGTATTATTTAATTAATGCAATTAATGTAAATCTTTCAGGTACCAACGTTGGAACCTGTACCATTGCCACAACCTTCACCTAATCTAGGCTTACGACCAATACAACTTCTTGAGATTAAAGCTCGAGGTCGTTTCGGAGCAGTTTGGAAAGCCCAATTTAAAAATGAAATCGTGGCAGTTAAAGTTTTTCCCATTCAAGATAAGCAATCTTGGCAGACTGAACAAGAGATTTTTAAGCTTGCACATATGGATCACGAGGACATATTACACTTTATAGGTGTTGAAAAACGTGGGGATAATTTACAAGCTGAATTTTGGTTAATTACGGCGTATCATGAAAAGGGTTCACTGTGTGATTATCTAAAAGCAAATATTGTAACCTGGCCTGAGATGTGTAGAATTGCAGAGTCCATGGCAAGGTAACAATTATAATAATAGCGATAATAATTTTCTAGAACCAAAACAAGATTACACATCAATTAAATAGAGCAACACTTTTACTGAGTTTTTATTTAGTTTTTAATAAAAAGATTGTTGTTAACAGAGGTTTAATGCATCTACATGAGGAAATCCCGGCTAACAAAGCAGATGGTTATAAACCAGCTGTAGCTCATAGAGATTTTAAGTCAAAAAACGTTTTACTGAAGGCTGACATGAGTGCCTGCATAGCAGATTTTGGCTTGGCACTTATTTTTCATCCGGGAAAACCTTGCGGCGATACACACGGACAGGTAATGTTTATATATATCGTTACAATTTTTTATTATGATGTATAAAAATCACTTAATAATTTGTTACTTATAGGTTGGGACACGACGATATATGGCACCAGAAGTTTTAGAAGGAGCAATAAATTTCACTAGAGATTCATTTTTACGAATTGACATGTATGCATGTGGGTTAGTTCTATGGGAATTAGCTTCAAGATGTACTGTACAAAATGTACGTAATGTATATTATATGCAATATGTCTTACAGAGAACATGCATTTTTGCTAAACTGCGAGCTCTCAAGACTAGAGCTGTAAATATGGTCTGGATATGTGGATATCGAGAAAACAATTAACTGGATATCCGATATCCGATTTCTTGGGTTATCCGATCCGTTCATTCGGACATCGGTATTACCCAAATAATCCGCATTTTAATATTCGAAAAATTGAATTTATCCAAATCTGCAAATTTGTTAAATCTGAACTATCTGAACTAACTCCGTTACAAGAAATTGGAAGAAAACTGAAATGCCAAAACCATAATATGCCAAAATTTACTTTGAGGAATGATAATAAAAATGCAAATTATACATAAAATAATAATGAAATAAACACTGGGTATTATTTTCTGGGTATTTCCTTAACATATAATCACACACAGGGGAAATAATCACGTACTAGAAGCCTTGTAAGTTAATCGCGTGTCGAAAGTTGCTAATTGTTTTTATTTCAATATTAGGGACCAATAGGAGAATATCGACTACCATTTGAGGACGAAGTCGGTCTCCATCCTACTCTAGAAGACATGCAAGAAAGCGTTGTCCATAAAAAAGAGAGGCCGCTGATTTTAGAAACTTGGCGTAAACATCCAGTAAGTAAAAAAGTACAGAAATATCTGTTTTAATCTTATTCATAGAATAAAATTTTTGTATATTAAATAACGAAGGAACTGTACATTGATGGATGAGCAACAAAATTATTTATGCATAAGGACTAATAATGGAAAGCTTTTTTGATAGCTTTATAATAAAGAACAATGTCTTATCTAAAAGAAAAAAAAGAAAAAAAATTAAAATGAATATGTAGCTTTTTTAATGTCTATAATTGAAATGTGTGCTATTTCAGGGACTATCATCAATTTGTGATACAATGGAAGAATGTTGGGATCACGATGCCGAAGCACGCCTCTCTGCCTCGTGCGTAGTGGAACGAGTTGCTACCCTTGGTAGAGCTCTTGTATTAAATTCATCTACTTTGATTCGTGTTGATAATACCAACGAGATTATTACTACCAAGGAATCTAGTATGTAGTTAGTGTCTATTAATATAGTTTATTTTAATGGCACAACCATTTTTTGTACCATAATTTTGTTATACGTATCAATGAGGAATGTTGAAACAATAGAAAAAAAAGACAAGCATATATTTCCGATTTTATGTTTTACTATTTGAATAATTATTAATTTCTCCTCTATTTATAATGCTATACAAGTGACGGTTAGCTATATCACGACATTCAGTATAAACGTGAACTATCTACTATATTTTATCTTTCTCAGTGCCTTTTTTAGTGCATTGGAGACAAGATTTTCGTTAACGTTAAAAAAGTTTTTGAAATTGAAAAAAATTTTTTTAATTTTTAGAAAATGTTTTTAGAAAATATGAAGTAAAAGAAAATTTACAAGTAATTGCAAGGTGTACAAGAAAAATTAAATACGATAAATAGGTAAAATTATAATTACCTGTCATCCAAATTATATCATGACATAACATTTCATGCACGTAGGTCTCTCGTTTTTTAAAATGTACATAAAAGGAGCGACGTATCTCAATTTTTATCAATCCTTGCAATAATTTGCAAATTTCATGCAAGAATGTAAGGCGGCATTGCTTCCATTTAGCTAAGAAATCGTGGATACGTGTTTAGAACATTTTACGAAGATTTGGTATTGCATCGCAGAGTTCGCAGCGAACTCCAGAGTAATCGTATAGAAAATCAACATCGAGCCTGTGACTACCCACACAGTAAAATTAAAAAAAAAAAAAGATCTGCGGGATTTCTTCAACATATCTTGCTGAGAAATCATAGCATTATATTGAAAGCAAGTGAGAGGGAGAAAAGGGGAGGGAGGGTGATATATCTCTGGAGCATACACTTTTTAAATATAATACAATATAACCACACTGCCATATGTATATATATTCTAGCCGTGTATATATATTTTTAACTATAGCGCCTAAAGTACCTTTAGACTGTATGCTATGTGGATTAACTTTATAATTTTTACATATTTTTTATTGAGACTTTCTGAATGTTCAATATTAGGACACGTCAAAGATATATAATGAACTAGGAATATCTTAAGCAAATCGCAATATGTTTGGGATATCCAGGATGATTTCAGTATATCTCGCAGATTTCTATTGCTGTATGGGTAGATGGTTTCATCTAAATCCAGGTACGGATTTCTATACAAGAAAGCAAATCCTTTCACGATAATCTGATTCGATTAAAAGCTGAATAAATCTTTTGATAAAAATCGCCGTTTTCACTTGTCGAATATATATAATATATATCTTGGAATATATATCTTGGAAAATATGAATATTTTTTCCATAATAAACAACAGTGTGTGAAAAACTCTAAAGTTCCATTATGAAAGAAAATACAAGAAAAAAAATGCTTTATAATCATTTAATACATAAAAAACTTTCATTTTCAATTATTTTAATTTTTCTTCTTTATTTTTTTTCTTACTTAGGAATATGATGTTTATTAAATTGAAATTAAATTTACAACTTGTGAGCAAGTTTCCTGCAAGAATCTATTCGCAGACACGTAATACCATAAGATTTTAGGGTGACTTCGACCAAAGTCCGATTAATTTAACCGATGATGAACTTGTCAGGAAATATTTTATATTTCTATAATATTTATATATCTATAATATTTTGTTGACATAGATATAATTATGAACTTTTTACTTAACATATATGAAAAGAAAACTTAGATTAGAAACGACGAATTATAATTCTATATATTAAAATTTTTACTGTGAGCAATTGTTCCGGTCGAATTAATCATCGATTATGTCAGTTAGAATTTGCTCGAAGCTCTTATTGGTAATCGGCTCTTATATTTTGCATTCTTTGTAATTTAAAACAAGGCTCAAATGGATTTACATACATATTGTGATCTTGTTAATTA
This sequence comes from Temnothorax curvispinosus, assembly GCF_003070985.1. Lineage (NCBI taxonomy): Eukaryota > Metazoa > Arthropoda > Insecta > Hymenoptera > Formicidae > Temnothorax > Temnothorax curvispinosus. The sequence continues at coordinate 31,928 of NW_020218362.1, read as the reverse complement.
CAAAAATGATTTGAGATATATAAGTGAAATGATTCAAAAATGAAACTAAGAACTTTTCTCACACTTCGACAATGCTCGACACTGTTCAATATTAAATAAACGCGTAACGAGTTAGAAAAAAGACGGTACTGTAAAAGAAATACGTAAAATTATGTGAACAGTAAGTGTAAAATTTATACGATTTGAAAATGTATACATATAATGTATAATTTTTACATGTATAATTTTTAATGTATAATTTTTACATATTATTTATATTACTTTTAATTTGTTCATGTAATTTTACTTTTCTTTTACAGAGTAGAGATGACTTGGACACATTATGCTCACTTTGGACCGCTCTTATTCTTCGGAATAAAGGGTGTATTGATATTATTTTGACACATCAACTTTTTACTTTGTATATCTATACGAGTTTTATTGGTTTCATATTGTAATACATTTTAGATAAACTTTTGTAACGAATCTGATTAAAAATACACTGTAATATTCCATAGACGAGACTGCGCCGTTCTGCTCGAGAACAGGGAAGGAATATTACGCTCAAGAACAGGGGAGGAATACGGAGGGTTTATTTTCATCCGTACATGTCTTATCAACGTTCTTCGGACCAATAGATTCTTATTTGACAAATGATTTGTATCTCTAAATGTTCGAGGAATAGTTACTGACACTTAAAACGCGCACAATGTAGATGCATACGTAATATGTGCCACACTGACATTCCTCATTGATTGTTGGAACCATGCAGTAACTATCCCAATCGCAAAGTATGCCAAATAAAATTCAGCGAAGCATTTTTCCTGTAAAGCCACATCCCGTATATCATTATAAAATGGATGATGTAATCTTATTACTGGGACTTGAACGTTAGCGTTACTTATGTCCGAGATGGAGATCATGACGAGTACAATAGAGTGCTTTAAACATGATTAACTTTTCGGAATTTAACGGCACACCGATTGAAAATAGCGGTGGTGGTGCTTAATCGGAATGTAAATGATACGTAGCTGATCTTACTGATTCAGGCATAAACAACGGTAACGTCTGGGCCCTGTTTATTACAAAGTACCTGGTAGATACAATCGAATTAATAGATTGAAATTTATTAAGATTTTTTGCACGGGAGAGAAGATGTAAGCATCTTAATTAATTTAAATTTTATAAAGTGCTATATTATTAAGTGTAATATTTACTTTACAAAGTAGAACACTAATCGTAAATTTTACGTGGCTCTAATATATTTTTCACCTTACTTACATTCTTATTATAATAATATATATTTCATTTTATCAAAGCGATCAGCTTAATGTTATATTTAATATAAATATAGTCTCGAATGCGTTTTGTTTACGAGTAAAGATAATTAATATGTATGTAATGCGACATAACTAAGATAATGTAGACTGTAAATTATTCATATTTACTAGCGGTACGTACGCCGCAATTTATCGAAAGGAGCAATGAAATAAGTGTTTTTATTCTAGAATCCAAAACGACAATTTCAACATATAAATCTACTAAAAAACACTAAAACACACTATTGTAGTCTTGTTTTACTGCTCTTATATGAATACGTTTATTATATATTGATAAAAAAAAATATATAAGTAATCTCAGTAATCGATGCTTTTACATATTTATTCGAAACTGTACGGAACGTCTAAGTGATTTCCTTCTTGATAGTTGAGCAATTTTTCTTGGAATCGAAAGGCTTCCAATCTCCGAATCATCAATAAAATCGGAAACAGCGTTAGATATTGTACGGTGCTATAAAGCCCATCTTTTATATCTTACCCCAAATATCTGGGGTTTAATATTGTAAGCAACCATTTATTGGTGGTTTTTCGGACTGCAGCTAGCAATTTGCCTAATAATCCTAATAAATTCGAGATAGCAAAACTCTTTTTTTTTATTCTTGACCCTATAATTTTATTCGAGTAGTTTTTTCGAAGCTTATTTTGCTGAGCAATATGATTTTTTCCGATTATATAATAAAAAAATTGGTTGCTGCAATTTCCAATGATTGTAAAATTGTAATCTTCTAGATAAAATCTAAAGTTTATCTAAGAGACAAGATTTTTGTATAACAGTAAAATATCTTTCTACGTCCGACAGCATTTCTTCTTGCAAGAGCAGATGTTCGACGCTATTATATTCTTCTAATATTCTGTACGTGCTGAATTCCAGTAATTTTGATCAAGTCCTTTTTAGCCAACAATCAAGTTGCATGTTTATGTTTAATTAATTAACTTGCGTGGAATACAAATGGCAAATTAATATTGGGACAGGATAATATAGACGGTGGTAATATAACATAAAGTGTTTTTCGCATGTTTTTTAGATCAAATCAATCTTGTATTTGTCTCGGAGTGCGATATTCAGATAGTACAAAAGTTTTAAAGAGGATTAAAGATCCTCATTGAAAGCGACGTGAAATGGACGCTATTTTCTCAGTTATACAGAACGAAAAAGAATCAGTGCATACGTTGAGCGTGTAAAGTTATTACTCGAATAATCGGCAAAACACGGAACATTGACAAAGAAATCTCATTGGATAAGTTCCAAAAAAAATTATAAGAAAAGAAAAGAAAAATGTTTGTCCGCGTCTTCTCGTGCATGAGACTTTCCAGCTTTTCGACATAGAAATAAATCCTAGTGTGGCAATCCAGTTCATTGACTGGATTTAGCCGGTCGATTGCTTCCTCTTTCTCAAAATCAGATTATGCTTGAAAGAGAAGCATTTTAAGGGTATTGAAGCCATTCCTACTGCTATAACCAACGAATTGAAGAGAGTTTCAGAACGTTTTCTATCTCTAATTGTAAACACTTTGCTATCGTTCGCTTTTCGAAGCTTGTGGTACGTATGAAACTTCAAAATAAACAAATTTGTGTTATCTTTACATTGTTTTTTAATTAAAAACCGGTTCAGAAATTTTACAACTACGCTGTACACGCTCTGAACTTTGAACTATGATGTTATAACCGGGGATGATTTTTCATAAAAAAATAACTCGAAAAATGTAAACTAAAATTTTTTCGTTCAAAACTTTATTTTCACGAAAAATAGCCTTAAAATAGAAAGTCTTTAGAAATTATCTTAGACAATCTTGTGTCATTTTTAATACATAAACAGACAAATATTACATTTTATTCGGAATAAAATAAAAAATAATTTTAAATAGGCAAAAAAGTTATGTAAAATATCAAAATTTCTTTCATATTTTCAATAAAATGTGCTTTTTTAAAGTTTCGTACGAAAATGTTTGTTCTATAGTTTGGGACTTATGCGGGGTCTACAATATGCGAGTCGTGGGTCGTATATGAAATTGACCAATCACAGTCGATTATTCTTCTCAAATTCGACTGTGATTGGCAAATCTCTTGCGATTTATGACTTGCGACTCGCATTGTAGAGCCCGCATTATTTTTTCACGAGGAATCAGTCCGCCAGTCTGCAGTCCGGAATGTCCGGATCCGGAGCCCGGAGCCGGAGATGCTCCGTAGATGCATGCTGTCAGCGTGATGTTGACGGCAAAGCAACTATTATAGACGTACAGAATGCGAGGAAATTATACAATTTCCGGTCACCCTAGAAGGGTTTCAGCCTCCCTTGTTTTGCATATGGCGCATTTGCGGTAAGCAACGCTGCGCTTGACGTTCGTTCATTCATCCACCGGCGTGCAAGCGCGTTTAACAATAAGTCTAAACGCGGATCTCAGCGATCTGGCCAGACGACAGATAACGCGCTTTGATCTGGAGGGATGTTTCGAGTTTCGAGATAGGTAGATAAAGAGCCCCCGCTCGCGCGATAAAAATGATAAAAATGATAAAAATAAAGAAGTTAAAATGATTGCTCGATGTTCTTGGATCTGGTTGAACCAATGATATCGCGTCAATCTAAAGCATCTTCGAGATGGTCGCGTTTAATTGAATTATGCACGAGGACATATATTTATAACTTTAGAGATGTATATGTATATATATCTACACAGGGAGGAAGAGGACAAAGAAGAAGGCTGAAGGACACGAAGATGAGGAGAGAGGCGTGGCGGTGGGCGGCAAGGGAGACCGAACGGAGGGAACGGAGGGTTACCGACGGGCGAAGGGGAGAAGGGTCAGGGAAAGCGGCATGAGGGAGGGGGGGAGAAAGGGGTACAGAGAGAGGGCGTATATTCGAGAGAAAGAGGGATGGAGGCTAAAAATGATCGGGATTTTAGGGGAGCGAAAGCGGCGCGTTTACGCTCCGCGCTTCGCCTTCGTCCCCGTTCGCATCATCGGCTCTCTCTTCCGTCCCTAATCCTTGCCACCGCGACGATCGTGGCGGCGGCGACGGCGGCGACGGCGGCGGCGGCGGCGGCGCGGTGGTAGTAGTGGTGGCATGTCTTACCGCAACCTCGCCTCTATCTCCGCTCATCCTTGTCCCCTCGGCCGACGAGGCGACCAATCCCTATTCCGCACCCCTCTCCTAACGCGGAGCTCTTCCCATACCACCCTCGGCGGATCGATGGTGATTCCCGCGCCCCCCGTTGCGCGGCGCTAACGTCGCCTAAGCGCCGCTCAGTCCGAACTCAGGGTTCACTCAGTCCACGAACGTTTGCCACGAGACTTCGATCTCTCACACCGCATCGCACACTCGCTATCTCTGTCTCTCTTTCTCTCTCTCTACTCACCCGCCTCGTACCTCTCTCACTCACCCTCACACACACACGCTCTTTCTCTCTCTCACTCTCTCTCCTTCTCTCTCTCTCTCTCTGTCTGTCTCTCTCCACTTTTTCCTTTTTTCCCGCTTGGCGGACGGAGAGCCAAGCTGGTGACCGGGGAGGCGCGCGTAGTAACCGTGCATCGGTCTACGTCAACGGAAGTCTTGCCGGAGTACCCTCGTGCTTACTCCGACGGGTTACTCCGACCCGTATAATCGTCGTGCTGCGACCTGCGACCCCGGTTCGTCCGCTTCGACCGCTTCGACCGGCTGCGGATCTACCTGCCTGCCTGCCTGCCTGCCTGCGGCGCAGCGAGGTGAGTGGGCGACGCGTCTACCTATCTACCTTTACCTTTATACGTTCGGTTCCCACCGAACCGCCAGCGTACCGTACGCGAACCTCGAATTTGCCAGATTTGCCTGGCAAATTCGCGCAAATTTTCGGAGAGCGTCTCCCTAAAAGTTTGCAAATGCCTTCGATATCAAAGTTATGCAAAAGTTTCAAATACCGTTCGAGACGGGGTTCTCGCTTCCTCAATTTTTATTCCCTTTTACGCTGGGGAAGATTCTCTCCCCCTACTGATAAACTAACGAAAATTCCGTGCTTTACTAACTGTGAGTTAACTCTGTGAGTTTTTCAATATACCTCTAATATTCGAAAATCCGTGTTGCACCGTATTCGAAATTGCGAAGGCTCGCGGATATATTCGGATTTATCCGGATTTTGCACGTATATTTAAACGTAAACTTATAATTTCTTCTAAAGACATGCAGATTCAAGAGATTATCAATTAAATTTGCATATAAAAAAACTTTCGACGACACTAATTAGACTAAAGAATTCCATAACTATGCGCAGATATTAAAAATGGCTTTTGAGATAAAAATTTGATTAGGTTTTACGGAACCCACGTTACGAATTACGTTGCCGATTGTATTAAGCCTTTTAACTTTGAACGGCGAGAGAAATGTTAAACGTATGTCGATTAATACAGACATAACATCATTATTCGCGTAATGTTATAACGTGGGACTGTGGGGGTAATGCAGCAAGATGGAACTCTAAAGAACTATTTGCAAGGCGATTTTATCTTTTCTAACTATGTAAAACCGCCATGAAACTGAATGAGATGTCTACAAAAGATTATCTCGGGCTTTGAAAAAGAAAGTAATGAATTATATATTTTTTACATAAGCCGCTCGAGACGAGAGCCGGTTTATGTGACTTCCGGTGCTGATAAGAAAATCATAGTATCGGTATTCGATTAACAACGACAATCTGTATACAATTTACAAACTTCTCAAAACTTTATTTTTGCAAGAACGTGCTAACGCACAATATATCGACTATTATTATAATAAATAATACATTTGGTAATAAATTGAAAATTTATGGTTATTGCAAAGCTATAAATACATTAATTTTTCGAAAGACTCGGAACATTATTGGCTTTTACGCGCATAATTCTTATTTTATATCGATCGTTTTATTTTTATTGTATTTTTATCAAGTTCCATTGAATCTTTATTGAATAACCGCTCTACGGCGGAACCGGTACCTATATAAAAAAAAATTCCAGTTTACTTAGAATTCTTGTTCTCCTGTGGCTCGCACCTCATCATAAGGTGCTGTCATCTATTGGCAGGGAAGTCAACTTAAATAAATAGTAGTATAGCCGAGTAATAAATCCGACATAAATCCTATTTGAGTTAATTGTGCAAAACAGTAGATTATTCGCCATTTCGAGGAAAAAGAAGGAGAGACTTTTATACAAAAATATAACATGCTTTTTTAAAAACTGTCAAATCGGAAACTGTCAAATGTTTTTTGATATTTCAAATTGTTTTACACTCACTCACCGATATGTGAAATAGAAAAGTTATAAAATGAAAAGTTAAAACGAGACGATTATATGTCTATTTTAAAAATATATTATTCATATATGATCAATTGAGAGAAACATTAACACACATATTATTTACGTCTTGTTGAGACACTTTGGAAATCATTAGATATTTTCTAAAGTCAGTCGAAAGATAGCGAGTGAATTTTCGAATGCCATCACGAAATATCACGAGATTATCTTCGACAAGTGACGTTCTCGATATTGTAGTGGTTTCCCACGATGTTCCTCCTAGGATAGCTTATCCTACGCTGAATTATACTATAGATGACTGTTTACGTTACCAACATGCAACTGCTCGAAGCCCGTGGCTAGGCGAAAAAGGCGTCACACGATAGATATACGTAAACATAGCGGCTTTGTGCGCCGGTAAGAACGCGCCGCAAAGTCCCCGACGAAAATTCGCTCCCGCGAGGATTCTGCTCATCTCCGAATCCCTCGTCGGCGAAACTTTATTCACTAACCGAATAACTGCTGCGACCAAACGCGATCAATAGCGAAACCGTTTCGGTAAACAGCGAAAAATTTCATATTTCTGTATTGAAAGAGATTGACTGTATCTCACCGGTACGGAAACCGGCTTTTTAGCTTTCTTGCAAGATCCGCTCAAGTGAGAGACCTTGGATATACGCTTGTTGTATGCTGTTACTTAAAACGCTTGCTCATTTCTCGCAGGGATATATTCTTTGGTTCGACCTGAAATATGTATATATTTTTTTAAATAAAAATGTTTTGAAATCTTAGATTCGCGAAATATCACGAGTCACGAGGCAATTTAAGATGACTGCTTGTATTTTGTACCGATAAAAGAAATTTTATTGTGCTGTATTCTGACTTCGTAAAAATTACCGTGCTTCATATTTTGCCGCTGGCGGGTTATGAAATGCTACGAGAGGAACTCGCAGATGCATTGTTCGGTACGTAAAATACATATGTGTAGTGCATGTTGATGAGTACATACGAAGGCAGGTGAATCTCGCAGTCGCGGTTCACTCGCAGACTGCTAAATTACCACTCGGGTTAATCTGCGTATGAACTGATTGCGTACTCTCGACATGCACTGTAGAGAGACGGAACATTTCATAATAACGTGTGTGTACCCGCTTATTCGTTTCTTGTATCTTCGGTGGAAATAATGACAGTCTCGCTGAAGAGTGGAAAAATGGCAGAGTAATGCAAGACTTGAAACGTAGAAAGGGCTTCTTTGTACCTGTAAGAATGAGCACGCGTTTAATTTTTGTTTCGCACGGACCGCTCGGTTACGTAACTTCACAAAGAGCAGAATTTATGGAAAAATCCAGTTTTGTTGAAACGTTTATTTTAAAGAGACGTGGTTTGTGGATTTTCTAAGCTTCAACGTACCGCTTGAACAAACCACGATTTTCTCTTAAAAGGGTGACTTGTTATTTCGCGCAACACGGAAACTGCGTGCTTCAAAAAGCAGATTTGTTAAATAATTAATAATTATAATGTTAAACGGAATGTACTTCTTGCAATTTCCATAGCTTATCGGAGTAAGCTGTGTGTTGATTTTTTTTAAACCTATCGGCTTATCGATTACTTAAGTCGTATTAATAGGCTGTATACACAGGTAGGATATTGAAATTTAAATATTTTCAACACGTTTCACACGTACACGACACACAGCCTATATGACAACAAGATATATTATTATAAACATATAATTTATTTCTAAACGACGTGTCCCAGAAACTGTCGTGTCCGACTCAGATTTTTTTTTGCGAGCAAGAGAAATGTCTCGGGTGAGAATCCCCTGGATCGCGTCGGCCCTCCTGAACTGTCATTCTATATGGCCGCTTTCAAGCTATTTCCTCGTTTTTGCACATTAAAGGCCACAACGTGTGAGAACGAGAGAATGAGAGAAACGGAGAAGGTAGAGATGGAAGAAGATTATATGTCCACACGATTTATTCGGCCATGTGATTTATTACAGCCATGTGTTTTTTTTTTCGCGCGATCAATCCTAATCTCGTAATCAATCAGCAATTCGGGGAGTCACGGGGCTCGGCGAGAGTTGATACTGCGATAGCCCAGAAGTCGATCTTCCAAGAGAAACTAAAACGAGCGGCAAGTCGCGTTATACCCCTTTTCCGCGCCATGTTGCAGAATTCTCTACCCCTCTTATATTCCCCAAGGTATTTTATCTCATTGCTTCGTATATACGCACCGGTTTGCCGGTGAAATTGGACCAGGAATGAGAGGCAACCCTTTCGTGCCAGAATTCGCAAAAACTCTCGGTACGTCTCTCGAGAATCAGATCCTCTTTCGTTCAACAATGGCTCTATTAATTGCAACATACAGAAGTTTCTGCGCGTACAAAACTTCTCCGAAAAACTTGAAAACATCGATATCGGTATCTCTTGGTAGTACTTTAATAACATCAAGATATTGATTGCTATACGATATAAGTATATGTGTGCATGTGCACATGGCCGAATGAATCGTGTGGAGACACAATCTTCTTCCATCTCTACCTCTTGAAATAAATGAATCTCGAATCTCATATATAGAAATTGGTACAAAATCACCTCAGAAAGCTAAAATAATTATATGCGATCATATAGAAACACAAAGATGATAAATTTTATAATAAAATGAATTTTATAATAAAGCGATTTTATATAAATGTATTATATTACAAGATATCTCTCATATCTTGTAATTATAATGCATATATATCATAATTATAATACATGAATTTTGTGATGATTAGTAGTAGCATAATTAATTAACGTTTGACATCTCTATTGCAAAATCATGATCATTACGGATGTAACACATTTGTTCGCAAGGTTATAATTTCACAAAGAGTAATGATACTCGGATAAATCCCACGTGTCGCGCTAAATAGGCTATTAACGATAAATGGATATATCCTTTAGACAGCGCGCCATTTTAATGGAATCGTGCGACATTAATTAATATTCTACTCCTGCTAAAATCTACTCCTCCGAAGGCTGCTCGCGTATCTATCAGCAAATTGTATTTTAGCGTCTATTAGCGATGCCCTGCAACGACGTACAGCCAACTCGACACTAGCATCCGCGTATTTAATACGACGAAAAGAGAGGTGAGTGTGTGCGAAAAGTAACAAAGGATCGCAGGCGTGCAGAAAATGTAGTTACTAACTACAGGAAGAGTGATAATGCTTCCAACGTATCGCAGTAAATTAAGTATACGGCGTGTTCGTAAAACTGATATACTTCCGTGGATTAGCTCGGAGAACATGCGTGAAAAGGGAAAATCATTATGAGGAAAATTTGAAAATTTATCACGAAGACACAAAAGTATATTTAATTTAAATCTTATTGATTTTCTACGTACTGGGGGATTATCTATTATAATTTAGGCACTTTTATCTATTCTTTATATTCTCAGAGAAGATGGTCTTTGATTAGCCATTCTATACTCACTATGTTATTGCAATCCATTTCTTATGTCATTTATCTTTTCTCTTATCTAATCTATTGTGCACAATGTCCACTCTATGCGACGACTCTTTGATTACTGCACAGTAGAACGAGGAGGACGAGCGAGAATGCGTTTGAACGGAGGGGGCGGGGGGGAAATTTCAAAACTGATCTGGTCTCCTTCGACGCTGGCAGGTTCAACATAGCAAGTAGTACATTGGAAAATTGTATAGCGAAGGAATTACGTGAGTGAAAAATTGATCGGAGGTTTGACAGCGTAGCTCGTCCTCCCGCGGGACCAGCCAGCCTTGTTCTACCTATTCCTCCATCTCGCGCATATCTCGTACTCGGTCGTACAGAGATCTCTTGAGGAAGAAAAGGAGGCAACTGCAATAGAGAAATATACTTTCAATACTTTCTATCTGGACATGTATAAACCTAGAGACGTCCAAGTGAATAAATTATATTTAAATATTATATAGTAGATGTAGATTAGGCGCTAGTTGCGAATTATTTATCTTATATACCTAAATCTTGCTCTTTGCATTAAATGTAGACTTTACTCAAATATAAGAAGTTAGTTAAAACAACATTTTGCCATCCTCGGTTGTGCTAGATCTTTGTAGCCTAGTAATATTTCGTATAAATTTATAGACTTTTTTCCTGCACTCAGTAAACTACGCGCCGATTATTTGTCGGTTTTTGCATCAAATAATTCATCAGAAAAATTTTCTGCAATATTTTATCATAAGTATACGTTACACACGGTATCTTCTTGGATGAAAATATTTGCCTTAATAGAGAGGCAATTACTTTAATGGAGAGGATTTTCTTTTTCCCTTACCATGGCAGATTAGATTCCTTATCTTATATTTTCACAGCCGTCTATCAACGGATTGAAAATTAAGTAACAGCTGTGGTGAAATTATCCGTTTAAAAAATCTATTCAAGCACCGGCTTACTTGCCACTACTTTTTCATTGATCAAGCGTAGACTGAATGGCAAGCAACATTGCGTACATTTGTACAAGTCAGCGTGTGTATATTGGAACTGGATCCCTGTATGAATAGACGTTTATTCTGTCCTTCCTACGTGATTCCGTCCTCCTCAGCTTTGAAGTCTTCTCTTCGTCACCCTCGCTGCCGGCCGGCACCACGTTACCATCGCGGCACCAACTTTGTTATCTCCGGCTACGTCCGTCAACCCCGTCAAACGTTTCCGCCGCTTTGTGCGACGCGTCGAGCGGCGCCCGTCCGTTCGCTCGTTCGCTCGCTCGTTCGTTCGTTCGTTCGCGTTTGCTTCCCTTGGCGTCAGAGCTCCCGATGATCCGCGTCGTCGCCGTTAGTTGTCGTCGTCGCCGTCGTCTCGCAACGGCTTATCCGTTTAATTAACGAAACAATGCCAGGCCCGCAGATTGCACGCGCTGGATCTTCGCGCACCAAAAGCGAACAATATCGTTATTGTTCCCTTACCCTCGCCGCGCCTCAGTCCAATGCGCTCGCCATACCGTATTTTGAAAAGTTTAACGGGCGTTCGAGTTAGCACCTCATTGCGCGGCGTTTGTTATTTCAACTCTCCGGGATTCATCTCTCCGCTTTAAATGGGCTTCCAGTTGCGACCGTTTATCAGAAGAGATCATTAAAAAAAACTTATGGAAAAAAGGGGTGAAAATCGAAGTGGAAAATTTCTAAATTACGCGTTTTTCATAGTTTTGCATCTTTTCTGCAGTTTTTCTTAGCACGAGCATAAGATGTGCTGTCTTTTCAAATTTAATCGAAACAAAACGAACCTTTAGAAACACCGCGTGTTCCTTCTAACATTCACTCTCTCTCTCGTTCATTCATATTCTGAAATGACCTTTATCATTTAAGGAATCTGTGACCTAAAAAAGCCCAAGAGAAAGAGGGGAGAGGCAAAGAGAGAAATAGAGATAGAGAACTACTGCTTTAAACGAAACTACTTACTTTTGCACTGGAACGTGCATGCATTTTCCACGCGACGCAATAAGAGAACCAGGCCGCGGCGTACATTCCACAATTTGCGTCTCGCGGGCAAAAGGGAACGTTCGTAAAAACAGGGTCTCGTCCGGATTTCGCGAATGCTTTTGCGGTTGTTGTACGACATTGATATATCGCAGCTGATTTTTTTTCCATTTTGCATTTATCCCTGTCATCTCCTAAAAAGTTTTCAGATGAATTAGAATTTTTACGCACCGAACGTAATCCGACAACTCGGTCTGTTTGATGCTGTTAGACCAGCTTATCTCAGCTAGACATGCATCTTTATGAAGGAAAATATAAAAGAGACAAGAGAAAAAGTTTGTAAAAATTAGATAGAATCTATACTTGTTAACTTCTCAACTTTTTCGTTAAATTAATAGTCCATTATATTCAGTAAGACTTTAGCGATTCTCTTTCCTTTTTCTCTTTCACTTTCTCTGTTTATAATATTATAATATATATATACATATATTAAATTACCTATGATATAAACACAAAAAGAAAACTTTTTTCATTAAAGTTACCATTAAGTGGTGCTAATATTAAAAACGAGCAGGCTTAAATAATCTAAATAAATAATTTAAAGAATTTTGTTAATGAATTATTTGTATCATCAGACAACGTGGCCTAGAAAATAAGTTCAGTTCACTCGAGAAACGATACACTTTGTGCACTAAGCGAATTTTTATTTTCATTGTAGAAACTTTTTAGGAATGAGAGTAGCGATGGTGGATGGAAAAGGTATGAAGTGGTTACCACAAAGGCGAGTATGAAGGCGAAATTGCACGTTCATCGTATTTTTATCCACGTTGGACCACACTGGTACAAAAGAGAAAGCGATTTTTCTGGATTTTCTCGATGCACACCAACAGTCGCCGCACTGTCCGTTTCTCCTAGCGTAAAACCGCCCATATTACTATTTGCTCACGGTTCGGTTTTACCATTCCGCGTCCGGTGCGGAAATTCTTGGTCGCCGGCATATCTGCCGAATAAAATCCTCGCCAAAACTAATTTACCATCAGGTTGTCTAAAATTTTTACGTATCAGACATTTCACGCTCTTATGCTCCTTTATATTTTGAATTAATTCGTATATGATGCAAAATAGCTCAAAATTGTACACGATACTTTCGATTGAAAAAATCTGCTCGCGCGTTCGGATTGTCACGATATTCAAAATACTATCGTCAAAAGACTGTTTAAATCAGCGTAAAAATATGTAGAGAAAGATATTGAAACATAAAGAAATTGTTACCTGACAATATGCAATAGATTAGATGGCTGTGAAATGTTTTGATCTTCAATTTGAAATTATTATTAATCAGAAATATAGTATAATTCAGGAAGGGCAAATAATTTCTATTAATATAATTATGATATCAGATTATTGTAGGATAATGGAAATAATGGTGAGGATCATCAATAAGTAATTATTCATATTTTCGTCCAAAAAGTTATCAAATATACAATGATATATTAATGAATGCCATTAATTAAGAGGGATATTTTAAGGATGATTTCACTCGATTTAATCATTATTTTGTGTACTTTTAATTAAATGGAATAATGTGAATAATGAACAAAAAATTAGATTCTACGCTTTGGTCATTAAAATGCTTTATTGTTTCTTATAACGATATTACTATGTGCCACGAGTATGAAACTAATTAGCGCTTTAATATTAGATATAATATAAATAACAGAGTTACAATTAGTGACATATCTAATACCTATCAAAATTTGTTTTATTATTTTTACGAATATATCGGCGATTACGCGTAAAAGGTTTTCACCGTTTTCACGCTCTAAGTGCAGAGTCTCATTCTCACGCCGATTTTACTCTACCGACGTCATTTAGCCGCCGATGAAATCTGACGTAACGAGGAAAGTTCGATAGGTTTTAAGTCAACAGCGAAAATACGTTAAGTTTACAGCCAAATACCGGGTGGGAAGGACGCATTAACGTTAGAGAGCGTCCGATAATAGGAAAAGTCTCTGACATTCGTGGGAAGTGCTTTGAGTTCTTCGGGGTACCTCTCTAGCGTCCCTTTAGAGTATGTTTCGCAGTCCTTGTCGGAAATACTTGGTGGGTTCCTGATCGCAAGTTGCAAATTCCGATAGAGACTTGATCGAATTCTCGATATCACCAATGAATACAAATGAAGATTTCATGCACGATAAATTTTCAAACAAAGGTACGTGATTCGCTCTTTAATTTCTCTGTTTTGTGATATAAAGCTATCGGCTTCAAATGTCATTTTATTTATTCTCCAACGTGATTATTTACAAAATAAAGTTGGAGAAAAGTAGAAGACTGCAAAAATTAAGCAACTAGATATAATACTGTGCGGACACGTAGGTCTATAAATCTATATTATATATACATTATATAAGGTTCATTGTACCTCTTTTGAACTGTAGCCAATTTTTAATCTGATTTTATTAAGCTATCTATTTCCATGCTAGAAAATTTAAACGTTTAAACCGCATTTAAGTAGTTAATTTAACTTTAACGATCTGTGCTGTTAAATAGAGACTGAGAGGCGACAGTCCATCCACTTTCGCAGCCAGAGGGTAGAGATAGGAAGGGAATTGGAAAAACGGGGATCGTACAGCATCCGCGTCGAACACTGGAAGTCTCTCTGGAGCCTCTCAATATTTCAGAAAGTTTTTCCGGCTAGGACCGACTTCACACGTCGACAAATGCTTAGCCTTGCTTAGCCGTCTTTATCCCCGGCCGACGTTTTATCGACGACCATGCCGAAGTTCGCTCCTTTCTTCTTTCCGCCGTTTATAATGGAGAAAGCCGTCGATTCAAAGGGGCATAAGCATTAAATGTGGGGGTGAGGGTAAAAATTTTAAGTTTAATGACGTCCTACCTTATTCGTAAAGAGTTACACACATATGTACATATTTCCAGAGTCTTAAGTTTTGTCTAAAATAAGGTATATTGCGCTCAGTGATACAGGCCACCAGGTTTATCGAAGTAAACTTTTACGCGACATTTCGATGTTCCGGTGACTTAAGTCCTTATCAAGTTTAGGAGCGTCCAACACAGACGGTTTTACAACTTGCGTCATAAACTGTAGAGGAATATGGGTCATAAGTGAGTCCGTGGAAGTGGAACACATGTATATGACTTTCCTTCCTTCCATCCTTCAGCGTGTCGTTCGATGCCTCGCCTCGATACTTGTGTTTTACTTGTACGACGTTTTTACGACTAACTTGCCATTGAGACAGATAAAAAAAAATCTGATTGTCTATTGTCGAATAAACGCGTCTTTATCCCGTAATCTCGAGATGAATAAACGGCGCAGTTATATTCGTCTTATTCACTTTCTCGAAGGATAAAGTAAACGTGTCTCTCGATTCGTCGTCGCTACATCGGGAACGTTATTCCATTTTAATGGAAGCCCGGACTTTCCAGGCATATAATTCAACAACTGTAAAATCGGTCGTTCTGCCGGAACGAACGGCCCGTTCGGACAATTTATAAAAGCCACCGAAACCCGCGGTACTCTCGGGCCAATTTTTCACGAATAATCGAGAATTTTATCAGCTGACTCGTGACACCGCCATCGCCGCCGGCTACAACTCCGTGCACATTTCATTCTAATGGCCGTGAACCGTAAGATTTCTCGCTGGCTTCCTCGATTGCATTCGGGAATCCATTTGTCGGTAATGCAATCCTGCTAAATAGAAAATTAAATAGAAACAAACGTTTTAAATATTCTGGTAACTGGATGATTTTATTCATTTTCTCGGACCCAGGTAACTACGCGAAAGATAGAGTCGCTAGCGAACACAGCATTGATTACGAAATATGATGGACTATATCTTCAGCCTTGATATAAAAATTAAAAATTTCGTCAATGTTGAAATTACTCTTGATGTGAGAAATATAAGAATGTTGTTAATGTTTAATTCGGGCTATTCTCAGTTTTTTCCTTAGAATTTATCGTCGAGAGGAAACGCGACGTCCGAAGCGTCTTGTGTGTACGATAGAAATCTAGCTGGGTGTAATCAAAATAGCCGAAGGGCGAGTTTCAGTAAGCTGATCAAACTGTAGTGTAGTTTCTATCCGCGCCGGTATATCCCGGCCGTTGGGTATCTCCCTTCAATTTCACTCCGATAACTTGTTAGCGCCGCTAACTGCTTCGTAAAATTGGCGTCGCGAAGTAAGTGCTTGGGGAATATTGAAAGCAACAAGGAGGAGCCGTTCCGCCTACGGGAGTCTCGGCGTGTAGCGTCGGAATTAGTGAGATTTTGTAAAATATCTTTTACAAAAGACTCTCACCCGTTATATTGAGTAACGTAACAAGAGTACGATGCTTCCCGCATCGATTTAACGTCCGGGCTTCCTGATTATTATTTATGAAAGCCGTTCCGTCGTTAATGAAAACTAAATAATGGCCTGGTCTAAATGCGTGAGAAAAATGTCTACCTCGGTTAGAGTAGACATGTCCGATGAGAACTTCAACACTTGAAAGGAAAGCCGATCACTCCTTCTCTCTTGAGGTATTTCTGCCGAAAAAAACGATAACAATCTCGCAATATCAACTCATTATGAGTTATTTTCGTTAGCTCGCGCGTGTAACTGGCACTTTTAGTCAATTAATACCGTTTTGACATTTATTAGAGCAGATGCCACAAGGTAGAATTTGAAGCCTAAGAATAGACGCTTTTCGAGGCCATCCAAGGTTTCGAGAACACGTAAGACCGGCGGGTATCCTCGGCACATATCTCGCGGCGCTTCTCTTTTTCCATTTCGTGCCTGCCAAGTGAATTCCGGGGAAGACTCATTTTCAAGTTGGGGAAAGTGCGCGTGTGGTGCACCAACCGCCGGGGACGAAGATTACCCAAGTTTCAAGGGGAGACTTACCAAGTTCTGCATACGCGGTCGCGTATATCATATGACCGCGTGCACTCTTCCTCCGCCTACTTCGATAAGTAAAATATTCAAACGACGCCGACGCCTAGAGAACAAGTAATACAGGTTCAGCTACGCAAAAAGGTAGACGGCTCGGTGGGACGGAAAAGATTTTAGTATGCAGTTATGTATAAAATGTGCCGTTCCAAATCCTTAAATGCAGTTTTAAGTCCGAGTTTGTATGAGACTTCACGAACTTTTCTTGGCACATTTGGCCACATTAAGCACGTACTAATCAGAATTCAGGATCTAATACAGTTTGCGCAATTCTGAACATTCTTTCGACTATTCTGTGATATGGATAATTGTGCGTATAAAAGGCCGTTTTGGCTCATGTATCTTTTGAATATGCATGAATGCGATAAATAATATGATTTGCATCACATCATACCTTGCAGAAGACGCGTGATAAAAAAATATATTTTATAAAAATATTTTATAAAAATCAAAACGAGAAAAATAGTCAGGAATTGCTTTGTATTAAGAAATGTTAAACTTTTAATAAAACGTCCAACGCCTATGAATCATTCAGCTTTCGATATTAAATGTCTCTGCAATTCAAAATGGAATTGAAATTTCTGCCAAAGAGAAATATCGGCTCTAAATTTGCGAAAGAAAGTACTTACCGCCGACTGCGATCTTCCGCAAAGCATTCTTACAGATTTCTGTCGTTCCGAGGATCAAAACGCACAAAGCGGACGGCAGAAAAGCTTTCGGGAATAAAAAAAATTAAGAAAGAAGGAAACGGAGAGCGGAAGACTCCAACAGGAGAGGATTCTTTCAATTAGTTTTCCAAGTGGAGATCCGAGTTAACCAAGTTTCCGTTCGAATGTTCCGACTAATGATTACGCCGTTATACCACCCGGCTGGGAGAATG
Source organism: Temnothorax curvispinosus (assembly GCF_003070985.1). NCBI lineage: Eukaryota > Metazoa > Arthropoda > Insecta > Hymenoptera > Formicidae > Temnothorax > Temnothorax curvispinosus. The sequence goes on along the minus strand of NW_020218362.1, from coordinate 14,085 downwards.
CCGACTTCGTCCATTATGCAGCAAGTTAAACACATCCATATTGATAAGCTGCTATCGCTCTTGACTTTTCTGCGGAAGCCATTTCGGAATCGCTCAATAAATCGGGGCTCCTGTTGGCGAGCGTCGCAAATTATCGATTCTACTGGGACAAACCTTGTCTGCTTTTATGCAAATTATCGAGCTATATTGATATGATTATTTTCTAAACTTTGTATCGCTACACGAAGGGATTTATATCGCAACGAAAATAATCTCCGTCAGATGTTGTTGCTTGGAAAGGAGCGATGTGTTTCTGTGATCGATGGTAGTTGCAATATAGTCTACCAAAATCAAAGCAGGGACCGTTGACAGACAAATATTTGTCAAACAGTACGCCGTACGTTGTAATTTGCCATCTATCCGAATCTCTGTTAATTGAGGGATAGTAAGGCCAATTAATAGTCAAGAGGTTATCATCAGTCAAACGGCGTTGCTTCTCATCGCTCCAAGATTCACGAGCGACAACGCTACGTATAAATCAAGTGGAAATGATATTTATTGGTGCTAATATCCTCTCAAGACGACAAATATAAAAATAAATGGAAGAAAAGTTTCCAATTTTTTTCATTTCTTTGAACGTATTAATTTTTTAAATAATATTCTTGTCTCCGCACTCTCTCTCTCTCTCTCTCTCTCTCTCTCTTTGCTTTAACTTTTTTCGCCGAATATTGCAACACAGTAAAGGTTAAACGTATACAAAAGACATGAGCCACTATATCCGATTACAAAAGCATTTCAATGTTCACTCTCATTAAGTCACGATAGGCAGTCTCGATGCATACGACGTCCTTTGTCGTCTCGACTATTAAAGCGAACTCACGTTCTGTTTCGCAGATCGGGATCACATTAGTTGGCAGAACTTGTCAAAACTTAAATAAGGTAAACGTTACAGCAGCGAACTTCTTATGCAAATTTAAATGCGTTCTTATTCAATATAGTGACACATTAATTACGTCGGAGCTTCGACGATTTTCTCGTAAATTACTAGCGGATGCGTGTGCATTGAAATTCAAGTGAGCACGGTTGCATTCATTATTAATCACAATAAACTGTTAACCTAAGTCAATAATAACGTTTATGTACAATTGCAATTTTTAGTCGTACCTATTTCGCGCGATTTTTAGGTTTAATTAAGTCGACTTTTCACAAGTTAACATATCTAGTTTTTTAAATATATTTTATATAAGAAAATTATATCGCGAAATTTTATCAATATTACCTGACTCTTCACTATACATTCTTGCGATAACTCGCTATAGGATTCACGGTGTGATAAATTGAACTCTCGTTGTTTAGTGCCGTCCCAGGTACCAAACTCTTGAGTACTTTAGACATCTCTATGTTGAATTGCAGACAGATACCATCAGGCGACACTCGCTTTCCGTTAGCGATCCTCTTCCATGATCAAGGCGAACCACTTCTTGATCTAAGATTTCCGCTTCCGTTGCCATTTCCGGTACGGGACGCGCTAGATATTCGATTAACTGTTACCGGATACTCGACGCTTCCACATCAAGGCATCTGAGCATCGATTTCATTTTCATTCGACATAACATCAGTGGCTCAATCAAAATTCACGAGTGAATTCTCTGTAGATGCCTTTAGATGTACACGCCGGTGTTGTCAATTTGACAAATTATAATTAGTAGTTTCTGTACGATAAGATTTGTATCAGCGCAACTTCGCTACATCTGCGATTATTACCGTTTGCAATATTATTACTAAAGATTTAACGTGGGAGTAACGATGTAACGTGAAAATCTAGCAAGTATACGAGCAAACGAAAGGTGAACGGAACAAGTTTTGCGTTTGTAATTTAACATTTAATCGGCCTCGTAACATGTAAGGGAATATTATTGACGTGCCCTAATGGAATTCGTGGGCTGGCGCGGGATGTTGGAATACCATTAGTAACTCCCAGGAAATTCTTGCCGCATCTATGCTGGCGGAGTTTCGCGGAGCTGGAAGGCAAAACTCTTGCCGTCATTGCGGGGCCAAGTGCAGTTCTCCACCAAATTTACTCCAATCTTCTATTTAGTTCCCTTCTGAACTTCGCGGTCGTCTACGTAGCGCATGGCATGGCACGGTACGGCACGGCATGTCACACAATTAACGATTCGCTTAACATGTTAACTTGGCTTGACTAAAGTGACACCGTGAGATCCGCTCATGACTCGACATCTTGCTCGGCCCTACGCTCGCCGGATTACAGGATCGGTCTGACGATCTCATTTTCTACACGGTGTTCTTCGGGATATTAAACATTTTATCTCGGAATCCCGGGACGATAAATTTTATACGTCACATCGCTGAAATTCCACACGTCCGTCGTAGTATCCGCGTGGATGCGCGCGAATCTCATTGAGCGTAGATCTCCTCGGCGTAAGTAACACGCGACGGTTGCCGTGAGAAGATTTCCTGTTTTGTGCGCGTCGCATAACGATGGCCCATCTTCATTCCCATTTCCATACCGATGTCGTTACATAATGAAGTCTGAGCCGTTCTTGCAATCTAATAACTAATCTTGGCGCGTGATGCGGATAGATGCAAGCATTGCAAGCGCATTTGGGAGGCGGGTTGGGAGGAGAGTTGGCAGATCTAGGTGCAGAAGTGGTGTCGCACAACCAGTAATCAGACAGCACGTAATCGCATACATCTGCATAAACGGTATTCTCATCCCTCTTTACTCCGTTAGTCAGCGTATCTGCGAATTAACACTCGACAACTACGTCATACATCGTTACTTGCACATACGTCGAGGAAGAAGAGTCTCATTTGCCGTATGTAGATCATACGGCTTGTCAGGGTTTAAGGATTAATCTTATAAGACATTATATATCGTATTATAGTACTTAATTTTTTTTCTTTTCCTAATAAAAAATTTTCGATGGATATTTCGAACCATTTTAAAATATTATTTCGAAGGATATCATTATACTTTTTACGAACAAAAGTCTTCGCTGACCGTAAACAGTAGGTGTCTCCTTTCTCTTAACCAATGAGAGAGACTGGCAGGTAATTCGAAATAAAAGCGCCTCATATTTGGCTTAATTAAGCGAGCTTGCGTCGACATGCGCGAGCATAAAGGGAAACTGGGAGCGTGGTTGCGATGCTTTTAATGTTTCGAGCTTTTAGCGTCGACGAGCTTTCGTCCCTTCGGAGTCTCTGATGTCGATGCAACTGCATCCATTGCACCATCGACCACGAAGTCCAACACGCGTCGCCGCAGTTGCACCCTAGATTTTGTTAAACTTATGTAGCGGTCATAATCATATCATGTACTTTACTTTGGCTACGAAGATAAATTATTTCTTAACCAAGTTGAACTCGACTCGTTTACTCGACTATGAGCCAACAATTTTAATAATTTAAAAGCAAAAAGTACGTTAGTTGGCAGTTCTTTCTAAAATTATATAGTTATATTGAGTAAAATTGTTGTTTTTTTTTTACGAACACGCTCCTGCAAATTAACTTTGAGAAAACTAAACTTTATTAATTAACACATTTTTTGACACGTTATCATTCACGTTGTCATATTTAATTTTTCGTTATTGATATCACTTGTAGTAAATAGAATTTCGAGAGGGCAGGGCTCGGTTCGCTCGGTGAGAGGACAAATTAAGGCTAAAGGCTAAGTGATAAATGGAGTCACTAATTCCCTTAGTGCTCTTTTTCGAGTAATAGCTTTAGATCGCGGTTTAGGGCATTATCCCACCGGTTTACATAGGAAAATCAATCAAATGTCCTGATTTTCAATCTTTACGTTTCCCGTTATAGTAGATATACACAGATTTTGTTTATTTAATAGAACTGACGAACAAGAATAAAATTAAAAATAAAAATAGATATTTTTTGCCCAAGCATTTTTGCAAAATATTTGTAAGAAACGTTTTAAATAAGTATTAAACAAAGAATTAACGTGTTTTTAAGATTATTTTGATATTAAAAATTAAAATATTGCTCAATTTAATTTTCTATATATTTTAAATGTTAATTTTTTTTATCAAATTTGATATTTTATAATACAAAAGTCTTGAGATTACAAATTCCATATATTATATTTTAATGAATTTAAAGAACAGATTGTAGAGTATACAGCATTGTGTGAATTGTGTAGAAAATAATTTACGATTGCTAAAAATTAGGAGTAAAAAAATTTAGTGATACGTTCTGTTTCTGTCATATAAAAAGCAATAATTATATATGTATATCGTAATGTGATTTACAATTAATTCCTAACCAACATCTAGTTCCATATTCCACTCTTAATCAGTAATCATTTTAATTTAGCTGTCAGTATCCGTCGAAAGCAATGACAAAAGTTCTAATACACGTAGGTAATATGGATGATATGAATTCCGTATGCGAATCCGATGTAAGAAGCACATACGTAGTACGTACAATATAAGGTATCGGCTTAGAAACCGGTGGATAGTGTAAGTGACAGCTGTCGCGAGCACACACGGCTAGATTTAACATTTCGCCGTACCGCTATACGTTGTAACCTTTTCCCAAGTGACTCGGCAAAGACAATGATATTGGTATTGTAGTTAATGTATGTTCCTATGCATCCCTTGTAATCTGTGCTCCGCAATTCTGTCTGGGTGGCTGCATACGCACATGAATAAATTGTGGATCAATTTCCCTAGCGAAAACACTGAGGGAAGATAATCATTTATTGCAACTTTCCAATTTCTTGCGTTATATATCTTAGCAACTACTACTTTAATTAAAATTCTTCTAAAGTAAATCTGAAATTAATTAAGGAATGCAGTTGCTCATTTTTAGTTGTTCGAAGTTCAACTCACCTGCCTTTCTCAGGAAAGGCTGTTTCTCTTTAAATGTTCGGAAATTATTGATGTTTCGATTTTCGTTAAGAAGAAATTGACCTTAAATTGGGAAAAGGATCGTTAAAAGAATATTCGAACATTGGTTTTGAGGCATCCTGTATAAACCACTGTATAAATCAATACAAAGCTGCTGAAGAACAAAGGTATCGCTTACGCTTTCGGATTGGTGTGTTCTCTTACCGACGGATTCTGATGAAGATTAGATATTTCAGATCATTCAGGTTATTCTTAAAATTAGATTTTATTTTATTTTCTTCGTCTCTCATCGCGAAGAACCAGGACTTAAGAATTTTAAAATATCGAGCGATCTAGCTATGTAACTCATCAAAGTTTGATACACGGAATTACTTAGCGCACAAATACTCATCAGAATATATTTGCGAAGGGTAGTTAGGTCTTTGTGTAATTTCTTTAAGGATTTTCGATGCGGTTGATGGATGATTTCGCGGTTTCTTTTTCGGCTGCTCCTCATCCGTCAAATCGGTAAGCTTCCTCAATCTTCTTTTCGTTTTCTGCTTCGCATTGGAGTATCTTTCCTGCCCACGTTTTTTTCTCTTGACAAGAAAAATGCGAACATAATGGGGCGGAAAATGATAATTTTAGAAAAAATATTGAATGTGCATCAAACACGGGGCGATCTTGAATTTATGGATGTGACATATCCTCGTTTGACATTTCCCAATCGACAAGGATTCACGTATAAAAACAAATGTCACAAATATAATATGCAAATCCAAGATTGGAAGTTAAGCCAAGGAGAGAATATTGATTGCTGCCGGTGTCGTTTATCGTATCCGTCGTTCAATACGTAGAGATAATCTTTCTTAAATGCCATTTATTAACGATTATTTCACACTCGTGTCCCCGAAATTGAATTTTCCTTTTGTTTCGCAGCGTTATTTTCGCACGAGCCGAGTACACATCGGCGAACTGTCCGCGGCTCGGCTCGAAAATATTTCCCGATCGACGATCTCCATCAACGACAGATTTATGTCTGCGTTTCAGCAATTTTCCGAAAACGCTATATCGCCGTGACAACAGCAGTGACATGGCGAAACTCGCCGCGGAATACGTTTCAAGTGGAGATACTCGAATCGCGTGTCATCATAACGAAGCCATATGCGAGATCGATGGCGCAACATAAATCCATTTATGCCAACAAAAGCTCGGCAGCTCGATTCGAACATCTATCTCACTGTTGCATACTCGGCTTTTATTCGCGCTATACAGCGTAGCTTAGAAAAGGAGAAAATATATAGTAGAAATATATTTTTCAATGAAAGAGACTCTTGCGGAGTAAGTTTTTCTTAACAAGAATTTTATTAATGGCCGTGCATTGCAAATCGCACTTCTCTCCACACTTTTGGTTTTTAATATTTTTATTATTAAATCATGAAACACGCCCATTTCTCTTTTTTTCTAAACAATCGAAAATAGAATCTATTTTTGCGCTTTTAAGCTTGAGCGATTCGTGTATTATACTAATAATCGATACTCATATACTTTTTCGACATTGTTCTCTTACATTCTTGACCTTCTCGCAGCTCGTAAAAGAGTTTCCGGATGCTAATGAAAATAGAAAACTTGCACTAACGATGAGTTTGAGGAACGTATCCTGCACAGTATAGAATACGAATCGCCGGAAATTGTTGCAGTTCTCGTACTTGGCGTGCCTCTCGTAGTACTCGTTGTATCAAGTATCGCAACTTCGTTTGCGTTCGAAAATTCCTACAGCTGAGGTCCGAAGTTACGTGCAGTGCAACATAAATAACATAATTGTGAACGCGAAACTTGCACAGCTCGAAAAATGAATATCCGCTACCGCTACGTGATAAATGGACGCTTCCAACTAAAAGTTTTCAATATATTTTCATAAGAAACACTAAAAGCTTAATATAATAAATAGTTCATACAAATTAATTTAAAGAAAGCAAGACACAGATCCTGTCATTAATCATTTTTAAACCTTTTAACGACTTTCAGATAATATAAAATTCAATTCTTCTTTATATTTAATAATAAAAAATAGAAAGAAATCAGAAATAATCGAAAATCCATAGGTAGACCGCTTAGTTCCTTGTACGAAGCACGGTCTCGCCTTATATACGACCAATGAGAATCGATCTGTGCTAGGGCGCCTTCGTTACCTTTAACGAAATATCGAGGAGACGAAATTTCGTGCCGAGCCACCAAGAACCGCTCAAGCCGACGAAATTCCGACGCCATCATTACGAGACTCGATCGTATAACACGGTTTTCTCACTGTTTGAGGCAGCGAGTCTCAGGTATGCACAGTAGGTTAAATTAGGGAGAAATGCTTCGAAGCTGTTTATTAATCAAATTAATCATGCGTCCATGCGAAATATATTTAGATTTGATGCTAAACAGAAAAAATTCTTTCTATGACGAAGGAGGAAAGAATCGCATATTTCGATTTACCGGAATGTTGGCCCGAACTCGTTTTTCGAGAACGGACAAGTATTTTCGGGTAGATGCTCTTCTTATCTACATATACGAGCGCGATAAAATGTGATGACGATGGCATCGGCGTCTTCTTCCGACGTCACTGCAACGTAAAATACATGTCAGTATCCCACCTGTGCGTTTCACGATCCATTTTCGAAAGTATCTCAAGCGCTCATCGACATCCGTGAGCAAGGCTGCTTTGCCATCAAATTTTATCATTTTTCCTATTTAATTTCAGTGATCTAATATAACACGATATATATTAGAGCATCGTACAAACGTGCGGCTATTTTTTCTTTATTTTATGTTGCTATATATATATATATATATATATATATATATATATATATATCTTTTTTAAATTGAAACTTTTTTAAAACTCAACAAATCAAATTAAGGCAATGCATAGTACGAAATATGACGAAAGTTTTATAGGTTTTATATATTGTAATTGGATAATAGACGAATAATTGCTGCCTGTGCCTGAAAAGATCGCGAGGTCGCTTTCATTCCGAATTCTGTGCCGTACGGCGAATATAGCAGGAGTACTATATCAATTTAGATAATAAACTCTAATGAGAATATATCATATAGCCTACAGCAACATTTGTTCTCGAGTCGTGAGGAATGCACATTTTCTGCACCTGTATACTCTCACGTAGAATGCAACTCGGGGAGAATAACGCCATATGAACTTTCCGGAAGTTCGTAGCTTTGTTTGACGAAGTCTTTTGTTTTTATCGTTTCATACATTTTCACAATTTGTGTTTGCATCGTTGAAAAATTATCCGGTTAAATCGGTTGAATTTTTGATAATCTTTGTTAAAGTGACTTGTCAAAAATTTTTGATATGCAAATGTTGATACATATCCTAAATTTACTATGTGCTATTTATCATTCAGAGCTTTATACCATAGTAGAAGACTATTTTCCATTAAAATAATTGGACGAAGACAAAGTTTAATTAAAATTTAAAAAAATATAACAATTGTAGCATGAGAATTATGTAACATACGTAAAAAGTAAAAAATAATTAAAAAGTTATTTTTAACCATTAAATGTTAAATTAAATAAATTATCTGAAAAATGTAAAAACAATTTTTGACTGCAGCGTTACTAAAAAATTTATGTGAAAAGCCGTATAAAAAATATTATTTGTAACAAAATTGATTCAATTAAAAAAAATTAAATCAAAGTTAGATGAAATAAACTAAAAAATAGCGTAATTAAGTTAATTGTATTGCTGGTAAGTTTCAATGAAGAAAAATTTTATCATGCGACATAAGAGAGCGTGTTAAACACGATTATAATCCCACAATCCTCTGTTATAAAAAAACGGCTTAATGTCGTATGAAACGGTTCCATTTTCAGTTATGTAAATTGTCAACGATATCGTAACATGCTTGTAAAGTGTCGGCAATAGTAAAGACTGGCGTCGTCGAAGCAATGTCGTTCAAACGGCACTGCAGCGTTCTAAAGCACATTGAAATGGTCATCGTATCGATTAGGTCGAAGTGGACCAGCTAATTTTCCCAAGTTGGACTTGGTTGCGCTATTCGGCGCCGTCAGGCCCCGTGAATAGACATCGTAATAGCGCAGTCTTATTATCCGTCGCAAAACGGACATTATAGCGTGAATTGGACAAGCCGAACAGAATATACATAATACAGGCCTATCTTCGAAAGTGTACATATCCGGTGTGCGGTGCATCGGTCTAATAGCGTCCCATTATCAAAAGTTTAATGAGGCTACTTGTAACACTTGCGTCGCGTCGCGTATTTCTCATTAGCTTCGTGCTCGTCGGAACAGAATTCTCGATTGTAAATGATTATGATTATTAAATGCCGGTAGTAAATTTGAATTGTAGACGAAATATTTCTTAGGGAGAGATTTCTTAACGCCTGACGTTAAAATGCCATCTAGACAGCTTTTAATCGGTACTGAGAAACGTCAGGAATCCCCAAAGTCTCCTTCATCTCCTCTGTAATTTCTTTCCTTCTTCTTATTACCGTTCTGCGGACGACGATTAATCCTCTCATGGACCCATAGAAATCTTTGCTTACAAGAAGAATTCATTCTGGGTTGCAGACACTGTTTCTACTCGTTATCGTTCTAGCGCGAGATACGCCATGAATAAATTAAAATCCCCTCTATTGGGATTTTCCGCGTACATTTCAATTTAATTTTTTTCGACATTTTTTTTAACTGTTGCATCTTTTTTATGCTTTCGACGATAATTACAGTTATTAATTGCGCGTGAATGATTATGGATCTAGGTACTCGTTAAATTCTCTTCTTTCTAACGCGATTTTACAATACGTCAAAGAGTCTTTTCAATTTAAAGTTAGAAATGTCTCTTAATTCCCAGGTATAAAAGACTACTTGTTAACTTCTTCATTGATGCACGAAGTTGATCTGAAACTAATCGTCGCATCAAGCGCTTTCACTCTAGAAAAAAAGGAAAATCTTTTGTTTAAGAAGAGTGTGGCATTCCCGATCGCGAATGACTTTCAGCCGATTTGCCGAGCCGCGAAGGAAGGGTTATCTTTCTTCGCGCGTCATTAAGTCTTTGGTTAATTATCTGCGACCGACCGACCGACCGACCGATTCACGATAGAGTCGCTAAAATAATTTATCGTCGCCTCGCTGTTTATCCTCGCTAAAGGCGGATGATTTAGTCCTTCCTGTTGCAACCGACGCGGTTCGGCTCGGCATAACTTCTCAGCCTTGTGTACAGTGACTAACGATACTCCTACTATCCGATCCCTATCCCCCCTCATTTCATCCCCTTTTCTTCTCCTAGTCTTGCCGGATAATGAAGATTAAGATCTCTCTCGACTTTCTTCTACCGCATATCACTTTCCACGCGAAATTTGCCGGAAATTTAACCCTTGCTTGAGGTAGGTATAGCTCGATTAAAATAAATTGTGGTAATTCGTTTACATCGTCCTTTGATTATCTCCATTCATTATCGTGATCTCTTTTTGTAAAATAGAAAACATCGAGCAAAGTTTATTTATTTTCATCCACTTTAATCCATTAATGTATATACCTCTAATGGTAGAGAAAAAAGGTGATATAATAACTTCTCATAAAAATATAAATTAAAAATATATCACCAATTTTTCTTCATTCGTGGCTTTTTTAAAAGAATTTGGAAAATTGGATAAATAAAAAATAATTGTCAATTAATAATCTAATTAATAATATAGTCAATTAATAATATTTACGTATTTTAAGTTTCATTTTGTATCACGTTGTAGAATTAGTTTCGGCGGTAATCATAATAAATAAATCAGCGATATACATTGCACGCGGGGGACAGGTTTATAAATAGATACATACCATTGTAAACATTTTTCATCGAGCAGATTCGGGCACCTAAAGATACCTCGCTGATAAAATGCTTTCCACGTGTAAAAAGATATCTCACGTAAGAATACGCATCAACATTCCTCGTTTACTTACACTCCGTCCCAGTTTCGTCGGTCGCGCTTTCAATGGTTGTCCCCTTCAGCATGCCGAGTGGAATTCCGTTACGAAATCGTTTGCCGGAAAGTTTCCTCTTATCCAGCTTTACCTTTCGTGTCTCTCGCATTCTTCTCTTTTTCGCGCGCGCTCAATTTTTTTTTCTGGAAGATTCATTCCAATAATGCGCTACCAGAAATCCGCATTTGCATAGCCGCGCTTTATGCGACGAGGACTCGCTCGCGATTCTTCACGTATGCACTAGATTCGATTGCTTCTTCGCACGTCCGCGTCGCTGTACATATGTAGTCTGAATAAAACCCTGCAATGTGCCGGAGTAAAGGGGCAACACATTCCCGACGGAATTAGTTTCCTTCGGAAGATTGCGGAACTTCAGATTGCGCCGCGCTGCAATAATCTCACACGACCACAAAATGCTGAAAGGTATACAGTATATATACAGTCGTAGCAGGTGACATCCCTATTCCGGTTACGTTGCCGATCGCTCGTAAAACTTGGCGGAAAGTAAATCACGCGCCCGTGTTATACGGTGCGCCGCGATTTAAAGTCGCTCGGAATTTTGCGATTACGGCACACTGTTATAATTCATAACGACATTCGTAACAACGTAATAACTTCCCGTTAATGTTTCTGAATACAGCAAGCCGAATAATTAGCCATTCTTCCGCATTAATTACATAATATAATCCTTTTTCCTCCGTTCATGAATACAATTTTGCTTAATAGTTTCAACGCGCACCTTCTATATTTTATTGAAGAAAAGTTAAAAATATTTGCAATTTCTCGACAAATAAAATTACAGAAAAATAATTTTCTCGTAAAAGGAACTAAATTGCAAAATATTAATTAAAGTAAATCCTTGAACATTCAGCATGAGGTGATTGCTTATCAAGAATATAATAAAAATCGTTTCATTGATGAATTCGCATGAATAAAGAAGAGGCGTAATAATGCATTAGGCAGTTATATCGAAGTGACCTCCACGGCTGTAGTAAGGGCTGGTAGCAACCAGTAACGTTTCTGACAATTCTAATAGGGGCCGTCGACGGACTAATAATAGTAAAGATCAATACGCGCCGGTAGTAGCAACTACGTCTCCTCTCTCGTCTCTTCTCCCTCGCTCCGGCCGATCGGCACGAGCTCGTCGTCGGAGCTTTTCGTAGTGAAGAAACCTTTGCAAAACTCAACCAATAAGAGCAACGCACACTTTATGTGTTCGGTATATACTGAGCTTATCGAAGAAGCTTCCGAGCGCAAAGAAAGAGAGAGAAAGGTTACGCTGTTTATAAAATATTGAGCATATGTACACACAACTGCCTCGATAACCCGAGTATCTCGCCTTTTTCGTACGCGGGGAAAGTAAATTTCCTCAAGTTTTAGCAGACACATTTAGAGCAGAATGCGTCACAGAAGAGGAAAACTGCTGCAGATATTATCCCATTAAACTTTATGTTTGTGTGTCAAATTTTACGCCCGAATCGATGTACAAAGATGTATTTTGGTAACAGATATAAAACTTTATTGTATGAAACATCTTATAATTACAGCATATTTCTTGTTCAATTATCTAACAAGAGATATTCTCTATAATTCAACGTTATCCGACGATATAATAATTTAAAATCAGTTAATATTTTAATATTTTATTGCGATTTTTCCACTTCCATAAAAGCGTAGTAGTTCATTATATCTTCATACGTAAATCTTTACACTTACTCGCTGTAGAGCATTATCTAGTTGGAGAGAAATTACTCTGATGAGACTTCCTCGACTTTTTGTGTACATTATCCATATAGAACGAGCGCCCGAACTAGGTGAAGTTACACGTTGCACGATGCGTGGTGCAGAACACCGGATATGAGACGTGAGGTAATATTGTAAGACATGTTATAAAACAGTAATAATGCGCTGGCAACAAGTGACGACAATACGATGCGATCATCAAGCCTGTCATTTGCAATGCGAAAGTTCAGTATAGTACCCGGCACAGGTAGAAACAATCCGCATTCCATTTTGTCATTCTGTCGCCGCGCCGTGGCTCGGAAACCGACGACGCGATCGTTGATATAGATTGCTTTCGGGAAGAATAAAAGATCAGGTCGTCATTAAAAAGTACTACCTGTGTTTTCACTCCTCTCGCCTCGCTAAATATACGTCGTACTTTCTTCTCTCGCACGTAATTACAGAGAATGTTTCACCGACGAAAACGCGGCGCCCGGTAGCGGTCTGAAGTTCCCCCACACGACGCCGACGGTTCTTGACGCCGACGTCATTCACTAGCTTATCTTATTCTACTGTTGATTATAATTAAAGCGTCGTGTGACACGTGTCGTTTTCAGCGCAAACTTAACGTTGGCATTCTATAGAATCTGAACTTTGACAAATACAAAAATTAAATACATGAAATATAAAATTGCTTTGCGATAATCATTAAATAATAATATATGCCGCGATAACATCCCCTCGTATCCTGTTTGCGTCATGTTTGAAGTTAGCCAGATTGACCCTTTTTTTTATTAAACTATTTTTAAAAGTTAAATCAATTTTTAATTGAAAATTTCATTCCGCACAAGCGACCGAGTGCCAGTGCTATCGATAAAAACTGCTGTAATATCGTGCAAATGTGCATTTGTAATCCAACAGACTCGTCCGTATTGCGAATCCGGGTAACACCGCTGATAAATTTTATTATCGTCGACCGCGCCGTTCGTTTCACACACGTTAGCGGTTTGCGCTTCGCGTTTTCGGATTACTTTCGTCCCGCTTTGTTCGATTTTCAAATACGCTTGAATTGACGCCAACGCAATCACGTTAAATTTGCGCTACACAATCTTGTAATCTTGCACGGGTTACATGTAACATGTGAATGGGAGAGAGGCGTAATAAAATCGTATATAGGTACCTTCATGGTAAATATAGTGACAGTTCTGTTAATGTTTACGGATAGTTTGGTATGGGTAAAAGGGAAAATTAATTTCAGAAGATCGTACGCAAAAACCACGGTGTGTAAGACCGTGGCAAAAACTAATAAAAATGATCGTAAGCTGTCGATTGTACACTTCACTTTGTGCAATTGTCAATAACAAAACAATCGACTATACGGAAAAATCTTTCTTGATGAAAGGTGTAAAGAAAAGTACATATTTATAGCGAGAAAAAAGGAGAGAGAGAGAGAGAGAGAGAGAGAGAGAGAGAGAGAACACAAAGCAAAATGTATCCTATATTGTAAAGTTATCGCACT
>NW_020218361.1:0-1732 GCF_003070985.1 Temnothorax curvispinosus | reverse complement strand
ATTTATATTCAATAATGTTTATAAAAACTAATAGCATTCTTAATATTTATAGTGAAGCTCAATTTATTTATTTAGGCACGTCAAGTTCTTGAGTCTCGATGTTAAGTTTTTCCTTAACTTCTCATCTGGATATTTCAGCGTTTATTATATTAATATACATGCAGAGAACCAACGAATTAATATAACAAAGTGTAAATGAGCTAAATACTTTTTACTTAATATATAGATAGCAGTACTAAAAATTGTAATTCAGATTGTAACATTGACACTACATGTATATTATGTACTTGATTAATTGCATTGATCTCACGTCTATTTTTGAACAAAGTTAATTTTAGACATCTATTTTTTCCAAAATCTACCTATATATACTTTAAAAATACAGTAATTTAACCAGAAAGAACATTTACATATACAAATATTATTATGATATTTGATATTACATGTGTAGTGATGATATATAATAAAATTAATCAAAAAACTTTAAAAAAAATATATAAATTATAATAATTCAATTAATTAACAATCTTAATATAAATTTTGGCGGTCTATATTTGTTAGGGTAACTGGGGGAAATATGCCAGTGTGGGGAATATGCCACTCGTTATGTTTAACAAAGCGGCTAGGAGCGTTGTTGTAAATACTGTGAAATTGTTAAAAATATTATATCTGACGTTTTGCCCAAGTTTTACTTACTTCCTATCAGTATTATAGTTTTTACGAGGTAAGTACAGTATGACAAGTATATGACAGATATAACGTGCTTTTTAGAATTTTCTTAGTGTTTTATATAAAATATTCTTCAAGCATTACACTATTTTTAACTCGATTAGCTTGTCATTCTATTAATATTGGTTAAGATGAAAGTATTAAGTACGTCGCCAATTTCTTTTACTGGCAATCGTATAATACAGGCTCAATTTAATATAAAACTGCATGTTGGGGGAATATACCACTACTTAGATAGGGGTAAAATGCCAGTACAATTTACAGCTTCCTAACCGAGTAGCAGGATACTGCTAGTCGGTTAGGAAGCTGTAAACAGAATAAATAAATATTTTGCCGTATAAATATTGAAAAAATGTTGAAAAAATGAAGAAAAACTATTGAAAAATGTTGAATAAACACGTTTATTTCATGCGCTAAGAATATTATAGGCTAGGTACTTAATATTTAGCAAAATTGCATTCCGAATACTTTAGACTACTTGTAGCACACAGAGTACTGTTGAAATGCAAAGAAAGTAATAAAAATATTCTTTTACATGTTTTTAGACAAAAATGCCCTTCTAAAGTTAAATTACTATACATGTTTGTATATGTGACATATTATCCCATACTATGTGGCATATTACCCACATGGGTGGGTAATATGCCACTTTACAACACTTTTGTATTTCTTTCTTTTTAATAGTAAACAATCAAAATATTACATTAGAACCATATATAAAAAAAAAACAGATAAAAGAAGGAAAAAAAGACCAGTATGCAAAAATACCTCAAAAAGGAAGAGAAACAGGAAAAAATCATATTTTTCTTAAGTGTGGCATATTCCCCCTAGTTACCCTATATTTCTTATTTCTTTAATTTATTTTAAATTTCTCTTTTTATTTCTTTAATTTTTCAAATAAATTTTAAATTAATTTAACTTTTTTAAATTCTTAATATAATAAAATTTAAAAATATTGAATCAAAATATAAATAATATACATATATATGTGTGTGTGTGTGTG
>NW_020218360.1:0-1291 GCF_003070985.1 Temnothorax curvispinosus | reverse complement strand
TTCTTTGACCTATGCTGTTAGTTCCTCGAATGTGATTGTCCATTGATAATATGTCCATTTTGTGCTTTAATTCTGAGCCTGTCAAGGTCATAGACTGTTGTTTAAACAGTGGTAATATTTCCTCTCCTAAGTTACGCTCACAAGCAGATGCCATCATTCTACATTCAAATGTCAAGATGGAAAATGTCCTTGCTTCTATCTTCAATTCTCTTTCCTTGGCCATCAATTGTATTATTGCCCAATTTGTTGGAATGTGGCCTAATCTCTCTACCTCCTCATAGAAGCTTTTTATGTCGATAATTGGTCTATCTAAGATCTCTAGTATTAATCTTGTGTTCTCTTTTGTGTATAGTTTTCTCACGTTCATTACATCCAATGCATCCCAAGCAAAGAGTTGATAGATGGATAGTAAATGAGGGGTTATTGCTTTATCATCTAGAAGATCACTTATTTGGGGAAAGTAATTAAAATTATGGTTCCTCTCATATTCTAGATTGAACCAAGCTTCATTGGGTATTCGGTAACATTCACGTATGGAACCTGGGCGTCCTTTGATTATCAATCGTTTTATCCGCTTGTCCAATCTCCAATTATCCTTTATTTTAGGTAATATTTTGTGCTTTTCATAATACGCAACAAAGTACTCTCTTTTAAAATTTGAAGCAATATCTCGGACAGCTTGCTCTTCTGACACCCTTATTGATGTGCCATACAAGTGCATTTTCTTTAGTCCTCCCTCAATCGATACTATCGGGTAGTTATGCAACTTTTCCTGCCCATATTGCTCAATTAGGTATGGGATACCTCTCTCACCATGTTTTGCCAAATAATTTTTACCAATCTCCCAAATTTGCAATACAAATGGATGTAATTCTACATGTTCAGTGATGAACGAGTCACGAATAATGTTCCCAAACTGATGATCATGGGTTCTTGGGTCAAGAGCCTGGAGAGATACTCCCACTAATAGTGGTTCCAACAATTTGCAGATCCTGATAGCTTCATTTCCGATATCCTTGTGAGCAGTCTCTAATACTGTATATATTTGGTCAAATAGCTCTAATGTATCCATATCCTTCCGGGTTGGGTGTTTTGACATATATAGAACATAAAATAACCAGGAAAATTGGGCCTCAAGTTTGTCTAATGTATTAACTAACATTTGATATGTTATGATAATGGGGCTTCCAGGGAATTGGTGGAGGATTACTAGGTCCCCAACAAACTCTATACTGGGCAATGAAGGAATGGAGAAAGATCTCTCTCCCTTCTCAGACTCTTGATCAATCTC
>NW_020218359.1:0-6802 GCF_003070985.1 Temnothorax curvispinosus | reverse complement strand
TTTTATTGCGTGAGGAAAATATAAATCGATGGAAAATACGCATCGAGAAAAATAATTAATGCATTTTTCCTTATCGGGCCGACTCATCCGTCGGGATCTTTGACGCATTTTTTTTCACGCCCGAGACCCCCCGCCGCGCCGCCACTTATCCGCGTTGTCGCTAACGAGCGTCATCGCGTAAACGTTCGCATTCGGAGCGCTCGTCGAGATCGCGCTCAAACTGCGACGCGCCGTCATCGCGGTTTCACCGTCTCTCTCTCGCTCTCGACGATGCGGCTCGCGTACATAATCGCGTTAACCGCGTGTTTTAACGCCGCGGCGTGCATCAATTCCACAATTACGGACGACAATTACGCGTTCACGTTCAAATACCTGCAGAAATACGGATATCTGTCCAAAAACGTGGTTGCGATTCCGGCTCAGAGACGAAACGACGTTTTTCGCAAAGCCTTCAAGGATTTTCAGAATTACTACGATTTACCCGGCGACGGAACGCCCAACAACAAAACGCTGCAATTCATGAGTAAACCGCAATGCGGTTTCCGAGATATCCTAAAGCACGGAACGAAAGCGAGCCTGTCCAAATGGCCGAAGACGCACCTGACGTGGCATTTTCACTTAGCCGACGAAACCGAGCTGAGCACGGCGCAGGCCGCGTTCGACCTGTGGTCGCAGCATTCGGCATTGACGTTCGAACGCTCCGAAACGCCGAATGCCGACATTATAATATCTTGGCGACGCCTACTACACTATAACACGAACGCCGAGGTAAACGGAGCATTATGCTCGGTCAAATTCGACGGCCCCGGCAACGTGCTCGCCCACGCGTCTCTCCCGACGGACCAAGCGGGATTCGTTTCCGAGGTGCACGTCGACGGGGACGAGCCGTGGCACATTTACGTCAACAAACATCCCGCGGATAAGTTTTCCCTGCATTACACGCTGACGCACGAGATCGGCCACTCCCTCGGATTGGCGCACAACAGGCGCAAAACATCGGTGATGTTCGCGATACAGCCGGACCAGCAGTATCCGGTGAAGCTCGACCAAAAAAAACGACATCACCGACATTCAACGTTTGTACGGTGAAAAAATTCCGAACGATCCGCCGCGTCGGACGCCAGCGCCGCCGCCGCCGCCGTCGCCGGACCTGTGCAACCTCGATCGCGTGAACGGGATATTGATTTTGGAAAATCGAATGTACATCTCGTACAAACGTTACGTTTGGTCGGTCGATCTGGACGGTAGGACGTAGAACGGATCTTTAGCCCTCTCGAATTACATGAGCTTTCTTCACGACAATTACACGCGCGTGACCGCTGCCTATCAATCCCCGTCCGGCGATCTCATGGTGTTCGTAGATAATTTGGTATACTTGGTTCAATATCCGGAATTTAGTTTGCGGCCAGGTTGGCCGAAGACCCTGCAAGAACTCGGATTTCCCGAAAACGCGCTGATCAACGGAGCGGTGAACACCCACAGAGGACGTTCCTACGTGGTGTTCAACGGTAACGCGGTGGGCGAGATAGACGAATGCGACAAGAACAAGAAAGTCGCCAAATTTACGCCCCTCGAGGCGACGTTTCCCGGAATACCGAAAGGCGTGACGTCGATATTCCGCTACATCGACGGCAATCTGTACTTCATCACTCGGGCGCAGTTCTACAAATTCAACGAATTTACGAGGACCGTCTCGTCGGCCGGTAAATTCGATCTGCGGATACTGAATATCGTCTGCCCTAAGGCCGAACTGCTGCAGCAGTTGCGCGATCTCCTCGATCGAATCATACGCCTCAACGATAACTCGCTAACGTCGGCGAGCGATTATTGGCACGATGACGACACCGGAGTTCGGCTCTCCGATTTCCGCATCCGCCGAAGGAAGTAGACTACCGCGCAAATTTCTCACACCGCGCCACGCGCGATATAAGTCAGATCTTTCCTACTTATACCGACGTGTCCCTTCCAAGGCATCAGTGTCGCGTCGTCGGCCGAATACGACGCGTCGGAAAAAAAATCAGAAAGGAACGGTTACCGCGGCGCGAAATGTTCTCGACGTTGGCCGATCGACCCGCGCCGAGGAGTATTTCTCCTACGGAGACGGCGGATTCGGAGGCGAACGGCAACGGCAATAAAAGGCGGAGGATCAGTTCGATGGACGATCGCCATTATCTTCCTCGTCGCCAGGAATCGCGTTGCAGCTTTCATCCTCCAACCGACGCGCCCGTCGAGGACGATCGTCGTCGTCATCATCATCAGGAGTTTTGTTCCAACTTTCCCGTCAAATTGCCCCCTGTGCGCATCCTGACGACGCGTTATCTGCTGACGACGACTGGCTACAAGTACATAGCCATAGGTATCACGATTAAGTCACCGTGGTACAGTATTCATACCACGCCTTCGTACGTGGATATCGCCCTGGGGGACAAACAAGGAAGGGAAATCTCTCTAGACATGCGGAAAGGACTGATCGAACGCAAACGCGACGTATTGTCGTGCATGGAACGCGCTCTCTCCGACGTAACTCATCCCCCCTCGCCGATGTCGATCGGAGGGATGACAATGCGATTCGGAGTGATCAACAACGGGCCGATCGTACGTATGGAGCTACTCAACCTGGCTCGCGTGGCGATGGTGCGCACAACCCTGCTCAAGCTGTACGATCTCCAATTTTGCGTGGATCGCGTCATTCATGCGCTGAGCGCGGCGACCGAGGAGGTCGACGCTAAGTTTTTGCGCTATTCGGAGATAGCCGCCGCCGCGATGAAAATGGAAACTTTGATTCAGACTGCGATACTGAAGAGCGATTTCTTCGATCCTGACAACATCGTCGACTGCGAGATAGCCGCGCTCTGTTTCGAATCTTTATAACGATGTCGCGTCTACGAAATGCATATATTCGCGCGAGCGAAACAATGTAAACGCGCTTGTATTATTTTTTGAATAAAAAAAATTATGCGTATCTCATCTGTGCGCTCTCTCTTTCTGTTTCCCCTTTTTTTCCAAATCCGTATACCCATCTCCGCGGCGATCGTGACGCCGAGTTCGAACGCGCGTTACATAAATTATCGCGAATCGCGAATTACAGGTCGAACGCGAGGTGAATGAAAATTGTCGCGAACGAAGAGACGAGTCGTCTCGCTCGATCTCTCGACGCGTCGCGTCGGAGATGGGCGAGAAAACCGCGAGACGAGACCAAATTAGGAAACGACGAGGGCGACCGCGACGCCGAGTTTGAACGCGCGTCGAAAAAATTGTCACGCGTCGATCGAACGACGAGACGATGAGTCATCTCCATCGATCCCGATGAGTCGGGAAAACCACGTGCTGCCCGTTGCGACGCGGATCGAAACGACCTTCGGACCGAGAGTTAAAAAAACAAAACAAACGACGACGACGACGACGACGAAGACGGGCGCGCGACACCCCCCCGCGAAACGAACCATCTAGAACGCGTCGTTCTCCCCTCCACCCCCAAAACGTCCAGACGAGCAACCTCGAACGAGTTCGAACGAGTTCGGACGCGCCCGAACGCGCGCGCGACCGACGATAAAAAAAAAAAAAAAAGATATTGACCCGCAATTCTCCCAAAACCGCCGTCGATAACGGCGCAAGCGCCGCTCCGAGCGCCCTCTCGGAAAATGCCCAAATCCCCGCAACGAACCCCGTTGGCGGCCCTGCCCCGCGCCGAACCCCCGTTGGCGGCCCTGCCGCACCCAACCTTCCGTCAAATGTTCCCCTCGCGTCGCGCACCTCCTCTCGCCCAGTTTTCGCTTCCCCCCGCATAGCCCGCCCTCCGATGACCCTTTACACCGTCCCTCGACCCCCGCGCCCACCGCTTACGGCGCTCCCTTCGCGGCAGCGAAGCCCCCCCTGACGCCGCGTAACCGCAAGCGAGATCCCTGGGGCAAGAGTACCTATATCCTCCCTACTCATTTCTTTTACCTACCGATCGCAAACGTGCTTCGCGCACCGTTTCGCGGTCAATTGCGAATTCACCAATCGCGACAGATTCTTTATCCAGGCGAAATGGCCCCTGTTGACGCCGCGCAGCGTATCGCGCAGATACAGCAGATTTACGTGCCTGTCCCGCTTATCGTCGGTCAACCGCAGAGGCACGATCGAGTTGTGGTCGGCGCCCCGGCCGAACTTAGCTTTCTTTTCAATTCCTTCCCGAGTTGTAAACACGTTGATCGATACATCGTTCTGACGTTCGAATTTTCCGATTTTTTTTAGATCTATGGAAAAATTGATCCCGTCGAGATTCAGCACCGTCGCGTAATCGGGATACGAGCCGTGTCGTTCCGCGTTGCGCTTGACGGGGTACAGAGCCGCGACCACCGCGCGCGCGAAACACGTGTCGTTCTCCGACGGCACGTTGACCACCGCTTTTTTAAGTCTTATACCCAGCGGTATTTTCATCCAACATCCCACGCGCATGGGATTACACTTGTTCACGTTCACGATTAGGTTCAATATTCGCGACAACGCCCATCCATTGTCGCGTTCCTGAAATTCTTCCAACCGCGTTAGAATCGCGTCGCGCACGTGCTTATCGTACCACTCGCTCAGATCGGACCCTGGGAGAAGCTGTTCGTTCCGCGTAGCGATACTCTTCACGTCGGTCTTAACGTCCGCTACAAATTCCCCGTTGAATATGACGTTGAGCTTCAGACACCCGTGTTTGATCATATTATCCCGCACCTTTTCGAGCACTGTGCCCTTCGCGTCGTCGAAAAATCGCGCGGGCTCGATGTACGTCAAGTTCCTCACGGCGCCGGTCAGCACGCGACGTTGGAACGCCGCGTCGATCTCGATCCACGAGAAACCTCTGTCGCTGCTGCCGCCGCTACCACCTTCCCTTCCGTCCAAGCCGGCACCTACGGCGTGTTCGAATCGTCGATGCAGATCCTCCCTCGAACCTTCCAATCGCGCTATCAGAGCCACCAGAGCGCTCACGGCTCCCGTGTTTCCTCGCTTCCCGGAGCGTTTGACTCGACACTGCTCCCGCAGGAGTCGGAGACACTCGTCGCATCGCCGTCTCCACGCGCGGTACCCGTCCGCGTCGCGGACGTCCGCGGCGAGCAACTCGTCGCACTTTTTCCGCATCGCGTCCAGAAAAGTTCACCCTCGGGAACGTTGAACTTCACTCGGTCGAAAAGACGACGAGACCAGGCGGTTTGATTCCGATATATCCTGCTCTTTCCTCCGTACACCGACTCGTGATAGACATAATACTTGAGCGGCAGGCGACGCATATATTCGCTCGCCCTGACGGAGTTCGCCACCGTCGTCTCTATCCACTTTCGCTCGCGATCGATTCGCGCTCCGATTTCCCTACGCAGATGATGGGTAGCCAGATTCCATCGCGCGTCCTCTTTCGCCACCGACGCGCGCGCACTCGACAACGTTGTTTCGACTCTCGCCGATTCGTCGTCCGAATCGGACGAAAACTTAGGCATGGGCTCGCGACAGCGCCATTCGTCGTCCGATTCCTCGGACGACGGATAACGGCGATCGTTCATTCGCGAGTATCCCAGCCGGAATGCTAGCGTCTTTTCAACGTCTATAGATGTCGATAGATGTCGAATCAGCCTCTATAAGATATCAATTGGACGTCTATAGACGTCGGCGTTCCGGCTGGGACGTATCGCCGACGCTACATTCGCACCGCTGACGTCTATATCAAAGTAAAAAGATCTCCATCTTGAATCCTCCCACATTAATGTTTCGGTGTAATCATAAGTATCCCACAAACCTATTTTACAATTCCCTCCACATTGTAAACAGAACTCGTGCGTCAATACTTCGTCGTAAACGTTACGGACGCTGCCGCGAACCATACACCAACATGTATGAGTCCAAAGCCCTCCAAATGTGTTCGGTTCTACCGATATGCAATTTGAAATTCTTGGGACACCACCTGCGTTCGTTTTTACTGATATGCGATCTAGAATGCTTGGGACACCACGTGTTAGTGCCAGCGAGTACGTTTCGAAATCCGACTTCTCTGCCGCGAAGCAAACGCACCATCGACGAGCAATAGCGTCCGTCCGTTCCCATACCGTATTTTCTTTACAAATATATTAACTCTCGACCGCGCTCTAGAATCCTCGTAGAAAAAAAACCGTTTGCTGCGCCGTTCGCGGGCCCGTTCAATTTATACTTCCCCGTTCGTCGTCTCAACGGAAGACGTACCCCTGCCGGACGCGATTTTCCCGGAATGACGACAACCGCTCGCGACATCCTCCGACGAAAAATAAAAAAAAAAACAAAAGGAAGAAACGACGAAAGCGACCGCGACGCCGAATTCGAACGTGAGGTAAATGAAAATTATCGCGAACGAAGAGACGAGTCGTCTCGCTCGATCTCTCGACGCGTCGCGTCGGGGATGGGCGGGAAAACCGCGAGACAAAAAGCGGAAAACCGCGAGACGAGACCAAATTAGGAAACGACGAGAGCGACCGCGACGCCGAGTTCGAACGCGCGTTGAAAATATTGTCACGCGTCGATCGAACGACTAGACGATGAGTCATCTCCATCGATCCCGATGAGTCGGGAAAACCACGTGCTGCCCGTCGCGACGCGGATCGAAACGACTTTCGGACCGAAAGTTAAAAAAACAAAAAAAAAACGACGACGACGACGGGCGCGCGACACCCCCCGCGAAACGAACCATCTAGAACGCGTCGTTCTCCCCCCCACCCCCGAAACGTCCAGACGAGCGACCTCGAACGAGTTCGAACGAGTTCGGACGCGCCCGAATGCGCGCGCGACCGACGACGATGAAAAGAAAAAAAAA
>NW_020218358.1:0-4101 GCF_003070985.1 Temnothorax curvispinosus | reverse complement strand
CAAAGCTGCCGCGGTTAATAGCACTAAGAATGCTGACGACTCAGTATCCACGCATACCGACTCTAGCAATAAGGAGATAGTTCTATACGCCCGATCACGTGATCCGGCCGTGTCTAATGTTATTGATGAGAATAGAGAAGCATACTCTGTTTACGATGGTAAGTTGAAGAAGTGTACACAGCAACAACTTCGCCCGACGATTACCAGATACGACAGCAGCTTTCAAGGCAAAGCAAAGATTACAATTAAATTACCCCCCGATCAAACGTCTGCAAGAAAGGGGAAAATTTTAATTAAAATATGGATGCATTTAACGAACATCCGTATCTGCCCCTCCTCTCTGGAGATGTTGAACCACTTTTCAGCTGAAGCGGAATTTATTGATTATCTCGAGGCCAATCTGGCCCTAGAAGCTATAGAAAAGATCCCGAGTAAATTGAAAGCGTTTATGGAACAACGATCCATGATTAATAAGGGCGTCATCGCGGATTGGCCATCCTCCATCAAAGACCTTTGGTCGGTAATACAAGATAAAACGGGTATTATCGGCCTGGAGCGTATGTACCGACGCAAATGGGACAGTATTGAGAAGAAATCTATCTTATCGGAAACGGACAATATTATTGTTACCTTCAAGGGAGTCGGTATCAGAGAACTGAAGATATTTTCCAATAGTGTGGGCTTGAAGGTCAGGCTTTTCGTACCGCAGACCAGGCAATGTTTCAACTGTTTCAGGTTTGGTCATACAAAAATATCCTGCAAAAGTGAGTCCTATTGTATCGTATGTGGTGACAAATCACACGGCCAATGCGAGGAATCTGTCAAGTGTCGTAATTGTGGTGGCCCCCACAAATCGACTTTTAGAAACTGTCCTGTGTTTGAAAAAAATAAACAAATTAATATAATTATGGCTCAGAAAAATATATCTTTTTTCAGTGCTAGACGCATTGTAGAAGGAGGCGATCGCGTTACTCCTCCTGCGGACGTTAGAACGAGCGAGGGATTATGGCCGAGATTACCCCCCTCGAGAAAGGGCACTTATGCGGAAATGGCCCGCGGCAATAGTGAAAATCAGGACAACCGACGTAACTCGGAGGCGACCGTTTCTCGCCCTTCTGAATACAAAAGACGCCCCATGGACTCGGAAAGGAGGCGGGTTCCTCCGCATAACCCTAGCCAAGATTATTATAAACAGTTCGATCTCAGAGCAGGTGACATCAGTAAGGAGAAACATGGTATCATGTTCACGTCGGCCAGAAATGGAGCGGCCTGGTCGAACGTAATCACCACTCAACCAACGGGGGATGCCCCACCAATCAATCATGTACCACAGGTGCCTCAGGATATTGCTGACGGAATGATGGATATGTTGCCGCTCCTCAAACTATTGAAGGAGTTGATGGAGAAATGGAACGATAGGGGTGAACACCCGCTCCTCCGTGAGTTAGGTAATCGGTCTGAGCCCATTAAAGGGAGGTCTTTCCTCCCCTCGACGTAGCCTTCAGACTCTTACTTTGGAACTGTCGAGGTTATGGGACTAGTGCGAATGAACTATCTAAACGTGTTATGGAGTACGACATTGTTGTACTAACCGAGACTAGACGTTCTGTTGATAAACGTATATACTTTTCAGGCTACAAGACAATCCAAAGCAGGAACGTGTTGAACAGTGGCGGTGCATCGATCTCGGTACGGAGGGGCATCGAGTTTGATGCTATTCCATTATCGGATGATATTCCCTACGGCTACGACATTGTTAGCATCAGGACAAAGAACTTGGATAACAACTGTAACATTATGGCGGTGTACAGGCACCCACGAGGAGTCCTCACCGAGGCAGATATTGGTGTGGTTGCGGACCAAGTCCCTGGTACTCTGGATTCGATCATATTAGGCGACTTTAATGCCCATAACTCTACTTGGAACTGTGACTTTACTTCGCCTAGTGGTGAGGCCCTACATGACACATTGCTGGATAGAGGCTACTTCTGTATTAATACAGATACCATGTCAAGGGTTGGCACGAGAGGACAACGTGACTCTAACATCGATCTGGCCTTTGGTTTGGCAGGTATCGTGGACAAGGCCGAATATGAACAACAGGAAGACGCCTGGGATAGCGACCACTATCCCATCTCTTTCACTGTGGATAGTGAGCCTCAGCCTTATAGAAAAATCACTAATAGAATCACGTCAAAGAAGACGAACTGGCAAGCGTTTTCTAAACTCGTTGACGAGGCTATTAAGAAGGAACTTCTCCCTTTTATTGACCATTTTTCTGAGGATGTCGATACATACTACAGGCGGTTTATTGATATTCTCAGATTGTCGATCGACCACGCATCCGGCAGATGCAAGACACCGGGGTCCTCTGATGTCAAGGTAAAAAAGCATAAAGTTCAACATAGATGGTGAGACGTGGATTGTGACAGGGCCATCCAAGATAAAAAAAAATGCGTTTTCTGCGTTTAAACGCTGTAAATCTCTCAGTACATGGGATAGCTATAAACGAGCATGTGCACTGGTTAGAAGAACGATCGCTGATAAAAAAAAGACATGCTTCGAGGAATTCTGCGCTGGAATCAACCGGTTTACTAGCCTGACTTACGTTTGGAATACTATCAGGATTCTGAAAAACGCTAGGAATAAGGTTCGATGGAATACCTGGAGCGTCAAGAACAGAGAAGAGGAAATAAGGAGGTCTATCGACAAGCTGGCCCCCCCCTTTCGCAGGATCAGATCCGATGCTTTTCGACATTGATAACAGGGATGATTCCTTGAGTTCCTCATTCCGGAGATCGGAATTGGACAGAGCCATCAAGATGATAAAGAAAAACTCTGCCCCAGGGCTGGATGGAATCGAGTATAGGATGATTAAGGAATTGCCTGACACAGCCCTTGAATGTTTGTTGGCGCTGTTTAACTGTATATGGCTCTCGGATTCGCTGCCTGAGGATTGGCTTCATTACCAAGTGGTTTTCATCGACAAGCCTGGAAAAGAGAAGGTTCGCCCGATATCCTTATCGTCCTGTGTCGGCAAGCTGTGTGAACGCATGGTAAACGAACGTCTCATATGGTGGGCGGAAAGTGCACACAAATTTAATCCATCTCAGAACGGCTTCCGCAGGGGGAAGTCGTGCGCTGACAACCTAGTTAAGATTGTGTCGGATATCCGTGCCTCTATATCCTCGGGTGAGTACACACTGGCTGCGTTTCTCGACGTGTCGGGTGCTTACGATAACGTCGAGTTCCGCACTGATTGAGACTCTTATTGCGCTTGATTTGTCCCGCGGGCATAGTCAGATTTATACGTAAATGGCTATACCGGAGACTTGTACGTTTTATTGTCAATTCTCAAGAATTCATAGAACGCCTTGTTTATATGGGACTCCCGCAGGGCGCCGTTCTCAGTCCTGCTCTGTACTCACTATACACGGGGAGAGTATGCACTGACTTGCCTGAGGGTGTGCAATCATGTGAGTTTGCTGACGACATCGGTCTTTATGTGTGCGGTCCCAACAGACAACGTAATCGGGAGCTACTCCAACTGGCGGTGAACTTGGTTGCAGAAAGACTACGCCGTATCGGACTTGACTTAGAACCGCAGAAAACTGTCATTGTGGAATTTAATAAATATGGTTTGTACAATGAGAACCAGAGTATGGTGATTCAGGGATGCGAGGTGTTCTACAGTCGGGAATCGAAGTTTCTGGGTATCTGGATAGATAATTAACGGATTGAAATTTTCTCATCAGATCCAGAAAGTTCGGAGTAAGGTCGACAGAGCGAATGCGGTCATTCGATATCTATGTAGAATCTCTAAAGGCCTAGAGGTTAATACGGCTTTGATGTTGTACAAGAGCTTGGTTCGTTCGGTTACAGATTATGGCAGTTTCGTTTATCACCCCAGGGATGCTAACTCAGTTCTCAAGCTAGAAAAGACGCAATATAAAGGCATTAGGACGGCCTTGGGATACCGTAATAGCAATCCGAATAATGTTATCGTGGCGGAGGCAAAGGTCAGACTTCTGACAGATCGTGCGGAGATGCTCGGCAGGAATTATTTATATAAAGCTATGGCTCACAATTTGGACGGTGTAT
>NW_020218357.1:0-2727 GCF_003070985.1 Temnothorax curvispinosus | reverse complement strand
CGATGTTCTACCTCGTACTGGAATTCTTCCATGAACAACGCCCATCTCGCGACCTTGGCTGGCAGGTCACGCTTGTCCAATGTCTTCCGGAATGCATCACAGTCCGTTACGATCCTGAATTTAATACCCTGTAGGTAGACTCGGAATTTCTTCAACGCGTTGACGATGGCGAGCACTTCCAATTCATACGAGTGAAGCTTCTGCTCGGCATCCGACGTCTTGCGGCTCATATAGTAGACTGGATGGAAGCTGTCGTCTACTGAGTCCTTCTGCAGCAGAATTGCCCCGTAACCCAGCTTGCTGGCGTCCGTATGGAGTTTCGTGATTGCGTCCGGCTTGTAGATTCGCAGCACGGGCTCCTTCGACAATATCGCCTTCAACCTGTCAAACGCCTCCTCTTGTGCCGCTCCAAAACCGAACCCCTTATTGTCCTTCAGGAGATCAGATAATGGTCGAGCGATAATTGCGTAATCTAAAACAAACTTGCGAAAATAGCCTGTTAAACCAAGGAAACTTTGGAGATCCTTTCGACCCTTGGGCCTTGGAAACTTCTGCACTGCTTTGATCTTTTCGTTGGAGGGACGAACACAGCCACCTCCGACAATATGTCCAAGGAACTCCACCTCTCGTTCCAGGAACTTGCATTTCTTCCAGTTGATCACCAACCCATTTTCAGCTGCAACTCTCAGGGTTTCGCGAAGTCCGTACATTGCTTCTTCTTCATTTCTACCCGGTATGACGACGTCATCTAAATACTTGCGGATAATGCGTCGCCTGATGAGTTCATAGAAAACTTCCTCCATGAATATCAAAAATTCGGTCGGACTGTTACACAGACCGAATGGGGAAAACAGGAAATCATACTGTCCGTCAGGCGTCACAAAGGACGTATACTGCTGACTGTCTTCCGCAACTGGGACGTGGAAGAAGCCATTCTTCAGGTCGATCACCGAGAAAACTCGGGCTGAGGCCAAATCATCGATACAGTCTTCAATCAACGGTGTTGGAAACTGGCCTCGAATAATCTTCTTGTTGATTGGACGATAATCAATACAGACGCGGTAAGTTCCGTCTTTCTTCTTCACGAGTACCACAGCACTCGAATACGGGCTTCTACTGGGCTTGATGATTCCGTCCCTCAACCATTCATCGACTTGCTTCTGTAGGATCTGTCTTTCTTGCACTGACAGTCGCCGTGGTTTGGCACGAACGGGTTCTTGATCCTTCAGCACGATCTTCATCTCGACTTTAGGCCGCACCTGCTTGATTGGCTTGTAATCGTCTATCAGCTTCTTGATCTCTTCTGCGTAAGGTCCTCGAACACTGACTTCATCGGGCTCGACGTAGTTGATTGTAGACAAACCACCTCGCTCCCATTCTGCACTGACCTCATCGCCATCTTCGTCTTTGGGTCGGTTACCCGGCACACTCTCTTCGCCCTTGACCTCGTGCACGGGTGTTCCATCTTCAATTGCCGTTATCTTCCGGAATGTTGTCTGTCCACCAAGAATACGGATATCCATCTGTTTGAGTAGGTCTTTCCCCATGAGCATCCTCGTATCCATTGTTTCGACTGGAACGACATATACTTCGTTGCGATAAACTTCGTCTTGAATTGTCAGCTCTGCATCAAAGACGCCTTTCGCCTTGCTTCGCGCGTTTCCAAATCCTCTAAATAAGCGCACCGTCGGTTTTAGCGCAGGACTGCCGATCTTCACGTATTCATCTTCCCGTAAAATAGTTTTGGAACTGCCTGTATCCAGTATAGCCAGCGTGTCTATACCGTTAACTTGAATCGCGATGGTCTCTTCGTCAACAGTCACTCGGTTGATTTTTTCGTCTTTCTTGCTTGTCTTGTCTGGTTGCTCGCAATTACTTGACACGTGTCCGAACTGGTCGCATCGGAAGCACTTCGGTCCTTTGTCTTTGTGGGGACAATCCTTAACCGCATGATCCGGTGATCCACATGCAAAACAATGAGCCTTCTTTGTCGTTTGCTTCGCGTCCTTCTTTTCCTTCGCGTCCTTACCATCTTTGCTTGATTCGCCCTTTGCGTCAGCTTTACCTGCTGGTTTCTTCCGACCTGACTTCTCGCGCATGCGGTCATAGAGCTCCAGATTCTTCTTTATCTCGTCGATCGTCCGTGAGTTGTACAAAATCTGCTTGTTCGCTTCGAGATCCGGGATGCCGTCAATAATGTATTGGATAAGGGCCTCGTCTTCTACACGGCCTTGATTCGCGATCGTTCGCATAGCGTACACGTATTGACGCGGAGTCTCGTTGGCTTGACGCTTACGTTTCTGTAATTGAGAGTGGATTGTTGCGCTGTTAACCTCCACTTCGAATTCTTTAGTGAGACAATCTTTGAGAGCTGCCCACGACACCAGCCCTCGCTGTAAGGCAATGAATTGTTTCGCCGACCCGCAAAGCATCTTTTTTCCGTAAATTACCTTCTGTAAATCGCTCCATTGCAACAGGACGCTCGTATCTTCGAACTCCTCAATCCAATTTTGGATGGTCATTTTATCGTCACCGGTGAAAGTAGGGATACTTCCTTCAACGTCTTTGATAGTAAATGCAGCCTTCATGTGATTTACCTGTGTCATTTCTCGTTCGTTTGGTACGCCGTGCCGACGATTTGCTTGCACTCGCGTTTCGTCTTGCGTTTCTTCCGGGTCGTCTTCACTGTCGCTTTCCAATTCTTGTGTTCGAACTCGCCGGTCGGTT
>NW_020218356.1:0-1003 GCF_003070985.1 Temnothorax curvispinosus | reverse complement strand
GCTAGTTAACTATGAAGTGCAAATCCTTGACGATGTAACATTAAATATTAACATTTTATAACTGCCAAATGTTTCCAGTTGAGCGCAATTGCACGAGTTACGAATCATTTATAGACTCTTTTTCTCAGTTAACTAGTTTCTACTGCATTGAAATCTTGCAGAAAAAAATGCGTTAGCATATCGCGCAAGAATCATCGATATCTAAGTAAACAATTAATTGAATATATACAGTATATATGCGTACATCTGGATTAATCCGAAATCTTAGTCTCCATCTTTTCAAACATAAAATAATTTTATGCCACGACAGTGAATTGCGGAATACAAGTTACTGAAAAATAATGTTCAAAAAACGAATCTTTAAATGAATTATATTAGCAAGTCGTATATATACAATTTCTGGATCTTTTGATTATACAAAGACGTCATGATAGAACATACTTCACTCTGTATACACTAATCAAAATTACAGATAAATGTGATAAGTATTTTACAGTTCTAAATTTGAACTGTCACCGTTCAAATCGATAAATTTATTGATCGAGTTTATACTGTAGTTCTCTTCAGATTATAAAACTGCACATGCACAGCACTCCATTTTATACATCATAAGAAAAATATTCTAAAAATGATAGAACGTACTTATATAGTCATATAAATATTATACTGTAGTTCTCTTCAGATTATAAGACTGCACATGCACAGCACTTCATTTTACATCATAAGAAAAATATTCTAAAAATGATAGAACGTACTTATATAGTCATATAACTAATATTAAAAACACGCCTACAAATTTTAATACAGTATTTACAACCGACATTCGCGCGGAAACAACATAATAACTTAATACAGATCTAAAATAATTTTGTTGAACGTTGCATATCATTAAAATAATTATGTGTGGTGACTCAAGATAGAATGTCAAAACAATAATCATTTCGATTAATATAATAAATGGTAATAACAAAAAAATTATTTTAGATCTGTATTAAGTTATTAT
>NW_020218355.1:0-5690 GCF_003070985.1 Temnothorax curvispinosus | reverse complement strand
AAACGTAAACCATTTTGCTGTAATTTGTAATTTAAATATATAAATTTTATACATTTATTATTGCTCGAAATTTGGCCTTTTTTAATTGTCTTTGCTGTTTGCTTCATCGAGCGTGATTTTTTTGTTATTTGATATCAGACAAATAACAGAATTGTCAACCAATATTATAGAATACATTGCAGGCTATATAATTAAGCAATTAAGAAGCACTCTGCGTTGCGAAAACTGTATAACCGCATTAGTAGCGAAAACAAATAAAAATAATTTAATTAATAGAAAAAGTCGTGGAGGGTTAATCCAACCTTCCAATAATGTAATACTGATTGCTCGTAAATGTGAAACTGAAATTCGTTGTGCTATTCATGAGAGCGGCATATTTATAAAACAAAAATTTCATGGCCACAATTTAACAAATCGAATTTTAATGCACTTCATACAGACTGATATATTCAGTACTTTGGCGGAACATGTCCACGATCATTCAGTCATGGAAAATCATGTTGTTCATTTAATTCAAACTATCATACAGAAATATGTCAAAATTCGTCTGCATTATGTTACTTTAAATAGTATTGACAAAGATAAATCAAAAAGTCGACGTCATTTTTTAAATAAACTTACATTAATTAAAGGTCAGTAATCATTTGTTTGTATATTTATATATAATACAGTATTGGTTCATTAATAATATAATAAACTATAATTTAGTATATCTATTCTGTTTTATGTTTTAACTTTTGTAACAATTCGAAATAAATTGTATTGTTTTGTAATATACATGTGTATTATCGTAATTATATATGTATATATATACTTAACTTCTATATTATCTCTGTTTGTGTTTAATTAATGCTACTTTATGGGCCATTTTTGGATAAATCGTTTTCCTTGCAAACTTAAAATAAATACCTTGATATAAATTCTTTTACAATCAATTTACGTTTTTACTATTCAACATGACTCATGAAGTAGGTAGAAGATTATAAATATAATTAAAAAAGTATAATTAAATACTATTCTTTATATTAATGTAATATTTTTTATATTTTATTTACAGTATAGACTAAACTCATTAGTAGTATTTATTTTACAATTACCTATATGTATACATCTTCTATCTTTCATTTAAACCTACAAATATTACGCGTCCTACAAATATAAATATGTTTATAATTCATAATATATACGATAATACTATATAATATTTTTATCATTAACTTTTTTACAGCAGAATTTAAGTATATCTTATTATTTTACATTTAACCTGCCGGTGACGATTGGCGCGGCACAAGATACTGAGCATGCGCACAATTGTAACCAATGAAATTTAAGCACATAACCCCCCGCATTTCGGCTTCACTCCCCTCACATATGTCCTGGGTTTATACTACATCCCTATATTCCTATATCCATGACTACGTACATTTTGTGCCGTATTAGGTCCTTGCCTATTAGTATTGATGCTCGTATTGTCCCGAGGGTGTAGATTTGATGTCCGGTTACGCCGGTTAGCGCTATTTTCTTTTCTCGAATTTTTGTTTTATCTTTTAATTTTCCTACTTTGACGAAGGTGATGGCGGCGCCGGAATCAAGTAGAAAATTCAGTTTTTCATTGATTGCTTTTCGCATCGGGAGAGTGGGTCTAGATTGACGAGGTCTAGATTAGAATTCTTATCTGCTTCACCTGTCACTTGAGCTACTCTGTACTCGAGCGCGCGTCGTCTTATGCTTTCTTCGTCTCTCTTGTTTGTCGCTATTGCTGCTGCGGCTGCTGCTACTGCTGTCGCTACGTGACGTGTCATCATCTGATTCCCGTGTCCTATTTTCTTGACTCTTTTTGGTCGCATTTATTGGTTTTTTTTCCCGCGGATTATATTTAGAGGAGCAAGTCCGCTCTTTCTCGGGTCGTCCGTTAAGGGTCCAACAGTCCTTTCTTTTGTGCCCTTTTTTTTTGCAGTGTGTGCAGTGTGTACTTGTATGTATATATGTATGTCTTTATTTCATATCCCCTTAGGGTTCGAAAGGCGTTTTTGCCAAGGAACGTTCCCAAACCTTTTACAATTTCTCTACAACATCCTCTTAACCTACTTATTCTGACTTATACTACTTAACCTAATGGTGTGGATGCGGGCTTCTGTCTCTGCGTCCGCCCACATCTACACCCGCCGCTTGCACACACACACACTCTTTCTGCAAAGAGGGACTTCCGTTTCCTCTTGCTTCCGATTTGCAGATCAACCCGCTCCCATTTCCTTCTAATCGGCTTATCACACATTCTCTCCCTCATTCTCCTTCACCTCAATCACACCCCTCACCCTCCAGCCCTTCCATGTATTCCCTCCTGCTTCTGTCTTTCTTGATCTCCCTCATCCACCATTCTCCCTCTTCCATTTCTCCCAGTAACCATCTCCTTGCCTCCTGCCAACTCCCCCCCTCCCTCGTCCCACTCCCTACACCGTTCCCACGTATGTTCCCATGTCTCCTCCTCTCCTTCGCACAATCTGCATATCCTTTTCTCCTCCTCCTCCCAGTGCCTTCTCTCCCTCATTTCATTCCCTAGTCTAAATCTCGCCACTCTGTTCCACCTGCTTTCCCTCCACCCTTTCTTTAAATACTCCGGTATCCCTTCCTCTTTCACTTCCTTGTACTATTTACTGTATCTGGACTCCTTTATTCTCTCCCATCTCTCCGCTCTTTGTACCTCTCTTTCCCACTTCACCATCTTCTCCAATCTTGCCTCTTCCCCACCCTTTCTCTCCCCCTCTCCCTCCTCTCACAAGCCTCTGTCGCTCAGATATTTCTTTTTGCCCTCTTCCCAATCCGAGAGCCTCCCTCTTCTCCTTGATCTCTCCTTCACTTTCTCCCAGCACCGTCTCGCCAGCTCACTTTCTCCACCCTCCTCCAGCCTCCTTCCAAACCCCCACACCCTCCTGCCTGACCTGCCTCAGTTTTTCTCTTTGTAGCTCCTCCCTCACCAGGTACCCCGGCGTCCTTCTGTCTACTCCCAACACCCATCTCAAGTATCTTTCTTCCAGTTTCTCCATCCCCTCCCTTTCTTCCCATCCCCATATTTCCACCCCATATCCCATTACCGTCCAAACCAATTTGTCAAATAGCCAAAGCCTTCTTCCCCAATCCTTCCCGAATCTCCTTTTCCCTATCCCTCAGACTTGCCCCATGACCGCCGCCGCCTTCTTGACCCTTTCCTTCACGTGTGCCTCTTGCCCTCCATTCCTTTGCAACGTATATCCTAAGTATCGGAACTCTTTCACCTCCTCCACTTTTCTTTCTTTCCACCACCAGTCTCTTTTCACCATTCTTCCTCCTCCTTTTTTAAACCTCATGATTTTGGCTTTCTCCGCATTAAGCTCCAACCTCTTCTTATCCAGGTATCTCTCCAGCCTCTCCATCATACTTCTCATTTCATCCTCTCCCTCCGCCAGTAGCACCATGTCATCCGCATACTCTAAATTATACACCCTTCCTTCTCCCAACTTGATTCCTCCCCACTTGACCTTCTTCATCTCCTCCTCCAAGTCCGCCAACAATATAATAAACAGTAGCGGACTCAGCGGGCACCCCTGTCTTACCCCTCTTGCTGTCCAGAAACTCTCACCCAGTTCCTTACCCACTCTAACCCTACTTCTCGTCTCTCTCAGCACTTCCTCTATCCTCTCTATCAGACCCTCCCTAACCCCCCTCTCCCTCAACGCCCCAATCAACACCTCCCTATCCACCGAGTCAAAGGTCGCCTTTAGAATTACAAACAACGCCACCACTTTTCCCCCTTTTTTCTCCAGTTGTTTGTTCACTAGATAATTAAGCACATAAATGTTGTCCACCGTCCCCATCCTGAATCCCGTTTGACTCGGCGGAATGATCCCCTTACCTTCCACTTCCTCCCTCATTGTCAGTCTTTCCGCTAACACCGCCACGTATATCTTATATAGGATGGATAACAGGGTGACCCCTCTGTAGTTTTCCACCCTCTCCCCTTCTCCCTTCTTCGCTATGGGCACAATCACTTCCTTCTTCCAGCTCTCCGGCCACCCCCCTCCCCTCCAGACTTTATTGCAAAACCCTCTCACCCAATCCTCCAACTCTTCCCCCCCGTGCTTCCACACCTCATTCGGAATACCATCCACCCCTGTCGCCTTCCCCTCTTTCAATTTCTTTAGGGTTCTTCTCACTTCGCCCTTATTTATTTCCTCCTCGCCTCCCTCACCCTCCCGCCTCATTTCCCTTCCTCCTTTGACAACCCTGCTTTCCACCCCCCCGAGCAGCTTCATGAAATGTTCCTTCCACTCCGCCATCTCTATCCCTTCCATCACTTTCCTCCTCTTCCTCCTCTCTCTATTAACTATCTCCCACAGTTCACTTTCTCTGCTCACTTCCGCCGCCCTTTTTTCCCACCTCTCGTTCTCCTTCTTTTTTTTCCTCTTGCACAGCTCTCTGAACTCTTACTTTGTTCTTTTGTATTCTTCTGCCCTCCCACCCTTCCTCCTCCACCTCCTCAATTCCCCTCTTGCCTCCCTCTTTTTCTTCAGACACTCTATATCCCACCAGCCCATTTTTCTTTTTTCCTTCTTATTCAGCTCCTCCTCTGTCTCTTTCATTGCTCCCTTCACCCTCCTCTCCACCTCCTCTCATTCCTCTTCTAGCCCCTCTCCCCCAGCTCTACCTCCTAGCTTCCGCTTGAACATTTCTCTCTCTTTTTCGTTCCATACTTCCCTCCATACTCTTTCTCCCCTTTGTGCCCTTTCCCGCTTCTCCACTCTCCTTTCAGCCATACTTCCACCGGTTGGTGGTCGGAGTCCACCCTGTCCCCTATCCTCATCTTTTCTACTCTGTCTTTTGTCTCTCCCTTCCCAATTATATAATCAATAACTGTGCTCTCCCTTTCCCCGATATATGTAAACTCTCCCTCTTCGTCTCCTTTTGTGTTCCCGTTGAAGATGCACCACCCTCTTTCCCCCAGAAAGTCCAGTATCAGCCTACCCTCCCTATTAATAGTCCGGTCCTTTTGATCGTCTCTCTCCTTGCTCCCCCTCTCCCTTTCTCCCCTTCCACCCCACCACCCTTCCAACTCACCTCCTTCCTCCCCTGTTCTCGCGTTGAAGTCCCCTCCCATCAACACTCTAACTCCCGCCTCTTTGTCCTCCACCCACCTCTCCAGCCCCCTCAAGGCCTTCTCCATGCCTTTTCCAACGTTGACTCCCACTATCTTCCATCTCTCTTCCCCCACCCTCACCCTGCCCGTCATGATCCCCTCTCCTGCCCCCACAATCCTTTCCTCTTTCTTCGCCAACTCCTTCTTTATACCCATGACCATTCCTCCCTTCGCCCTTCCCTTCTTGTTCTCTCTCGTCGCCGTTTGCATTCTCCATTCATACCCTCCCGGCAGCTTCTCCTTGATTCTTTTCCACCCTTCATCATCCAGCCATGTTTCCAACAGCACCATCACATCCCATTCTTTTAGTCCTATCCAAAACTCACTGTCTTTATTCTCTAGCCCGGCCACATTCCAAAAAGTTATGTTCCATTCCCTTCTTCCCTCCCCCTACCCTTTCCTCTCTCTTTTCTCCCCTCCCTCCTTCCTCTTGTCCTGCTTACACTTATTCCTCAACTTGGTAGTGGCATACTCGTCCTCCTCGGGCTGGCTTTCCTCCTGACGAACATTGGGTCCAGTG
>NW_020218354.1:0-4396 GCF_003070985.1 Temnothorax curvispinosus | reverse complement strand
TGAGCATCTCAATCGGTCAAAATGCTCGTTAAAGCGCTCATTATGACTTCATGTGCAATGTTTAGCGTGATGCGGCGAATAAAAAATAGCACAAGTGCGAATAAAATCGCTATTAGAAGTTTATTTTTTACAATTATACCACAATTGGATTATATTGTGTTACACTTCCTGCATTACGTTGTGTTTCTTTAGATTTCGTTTTTTGTACCTGAATCTCTTGAACTTTTTATCGCTTCTCTCTTTTTCTCTCTGATGTCTAATTTTGACCTAAATCATATGCAATTACAAATATAAATTGCATAATTAACAAGTCCAATTACTGATCGTTTAGTAAAAATAATCTACATGCTGTTGGTTAAATTTTTTACAACAACACAGGGTCCTGCACGGCCAGCGTTAAGAGGAGCAACCTATAAACATAAAAATGTTTAAGTTTACAAAATACATTTACAATTATTTCTATTTACCATATTCAATTACAGGAATAGTTTATACACTCACAGGTTCCCATTCGTTGAGATGTGGATCGTAGGCTTCCACTAGTGTGAGAACTTGTTGGCCGTCGTATCCTCCCACGGCCATAAGTCGGTCACCTAATTCGCACACACCAACTGAATCCCGGGGCACACTCATTGGCGCAACCATAGTCCACGTATCAAATTTAGGATCATATCTATATTGTTACATCGCATTATATATAACTTGAAAGTTTTAACATATAATGTAACAGCAGCTTTATACCTTTCTACACAGTCCAATCTGCTAGTATTGCTAGCTGAAGCGTCGTGACCACCGACTGCATAAAGAAAACCATTCACTACTCCTACGCCTACGCCGCCTCGTCTCTTCGACATAGGTGCGCACGGTGTCCATTTGTTCGTGTGCGGATCGTAACATTCTACCGTATCTAAGCAGGAACTGAAATCTCTTCCTCCTACGGCATACAATCTAAAACATCATAAAAAATTTAATATCAACGTTATTTAAAAAAATTTAATATTTAATAAGATTTAAAGTTAATAAAATAATATTTATACGAAGACACGCACTAAAAAGGAAATTAAAGTGATTGAAAACAGATATGACGTAATAATTTATCTGTAAAGACTTACTTATCATTTAACACAGCTACACCGACTTCAGATCTTCGTACGGACATAGAACATATTGAACTCCACTGACCTGTTCCCGGATCCCATCTTTCTACCGCATTAAGATATCTGTACTCATTGTCCTCATTACACTGACGACCACCAACAGCATATAAAAGTCCACCTAAAACTGCCACTCCTAAAAAAGAATATTATAACGTATTTGCCAGGGTTTGATTATGAATAAATGAAATAAATTGCACATTAATTTTGCAAATTCTCATGCATTTGCACATACCTAATCCTTCTCGAAGACGATTCATAGGTGGTAGAGTGCTCCACGTAAGAGTGGAGAAATCGAAGCATTTTACTGTGTATGTTAATGCGCAAATCAATTTTTTATCGACTACTACTGCGCCATATTGATATTTACGGCTTATGAGTGATACAGATGACCAGCGTTTATCGCAAAATTCATCTAGAGATCGCCAAGCATTATCGTGTAATGAAAATGCATCTACAAATGGTGCATCTAGAAAGTACGTCGCAAATTATTTCGCTTGGAAAAACTGAAATAGTGCGACAATATTGGCATAATATATTTTCTTTACATTAATCGTGATCGATTAATTATCAGTTATGCGATTAATATTAAATAATTCATTTTGGATACAATAAATTACCGTTATTGTAGCCCATCCATCCGATAGCTAACAACGTACCCATAGTGGCTTTTCTGGGTTTCGTTCTGCCTGTTTGAAGCAAAGATCTTCGCTCAGGCAGCAAATGATACTTAAATGCTTCAATTACTAATTCCTGCGCCATTCTTTGGTCTTTGAACATTTCGTTACTCTCAATATTGTCAGCTATAAACTATTTTGATTTATTAGTGCTAATGCACAAGTTCTGTCGAGTGAAAAAATTGAGCTGCCGATGAACTTACCGCGGGTGATAGCAATGGTAATTTGACTAAACCTAATAATTTACTGGCATCTTTGCTCCTGTTTTCTGGATCGTGTTCCAGCCAAGTCACTAGTGCCTGAAATAATAATAAAACAATGATTCTATTTATTCTGTATCTCCAGCTTAGGTATTTTAATTGCATTTGTATGAATTGGTTCGTTCAACAAACAGTTGTCTTACATGAAAGATAGTTTCTTCCGAGGGAACATTAAGATCCTCAGACTCAAGTAACTTCGCAACTTCATTGGCAGACAGCAGTAAGAATTCTTGATTTTTTGTAACTTCCACGAAATGTTTGGTAGTGTATGTGTGTGCGTATTCAACCAATTCCGAACAATCCTTATGCCCAGTTCGCGTATCGGCGAACATCCATATGCCCAGACAGTTGCTTGGGTGAAGTTGTTTGACGAGAAACTGGCAGCACGCTTTAATAACTGGATTCAATTGTAACAAACATGCTGTTGCAAGTAGAGACTCTACGCTATCTTCCTGCAATTCTATGCAACCTGCAAGTATAAAAAAAAACATGTTATTAAGAATTGACAAATCCAAAAATCAACAAGAACGGCTTAAAAAAATATCTGCAAATGCCTTTATCGTAACGTTAATATTCGTGAAATGTTTTCTTACGTGAAACATATCTTCTCAAGCAGAATTACCTGTATAACAATAAAGAACCAAAGCCCATAAGGCATCTCCATCAACATCCATTAATTCTATTTCATTTTGTGCCGACTCTCGCAGAGAGCTTGTGAACATGGTAGCAAAATATTCAGAGCCAGCACTGAGTACTAATCGATGAGCTGGGACACGCTTATTTCCTAAAAAAGCACAGAACAGAGAAAGGAAATATGAGAAATGGAACGTCACAAGTTCATCGAGTGTGAAGAATATTTTCAATATGTTGTGTACAAAATATACTCTCTCTCTTCAATTTTTACTGGTTAAAAACTTTGAATAACAACTTTTAACAATAAAAAGAATTTCTCTTTGAATCTCTTAATTATACATAAAAATATACATAAAATTATATTAGAAAATGCACATTTTATGTAAACATATTGGTATAAAATAATAACTCTCCTCTATGGCATGCCGTTTTACTTTTTAATAGCAAACATTTTTAGTATACAAATAAAAACTAATTCTACAATTTACAATAAAGAGAAAAATGGTTTAGAAACATTATTATTATGTCTAGGCATAAAAATAATTAATTAAAATTATGTCTAGACATAATTTTAATTCGTCAAAGTAAAATTTGATAAAAATTGGATGGCACACCGTTTTACTTTTCAATAGCATAAATAATATTGTACTCAATATAAAAGTTTCAAAAAATAATTGTCTAAGAAAAATTGCGATTTTTATTAATGAATTAAAATTATGTCTAGACATAATAAAAATTGGACGAATTAAAATTATGTCTACACATAATAAAAATTCGGTATTATTTTTATGTCAAGACATAATTTTAATTTATCTAATTTTTATTATGTCTAGACATAATTTTAATTCATCCAATTAAAATTATGTCATAACATAATAAAAATTGATAAGGCGAGCCGTTTTACTTTTTAATAACATAATAAATATTCCATTCAATACAAAAGATAGAATAATAATTGTCTTAAGAAAAATCGCGATTCTTATTAATGAATTAAAATTATGTCTAGACATAATAAAAATTGGCTGAATTAAAATTATGTGTACACATAATTTTAATTCATTTTTATTATGTCTAGACATAATAAAAATGGGATGAATTAAAATTATGTGTACACATAATTTTAATTCATTTTTATTATGTCTAGACATAATTTTAATTCGTCAATTTTTATTATGTCTAGACATAATTTTAATTCATTATTGAGAATCGCAATTTTTCTGAAGACAATTATTTTTTGAAACTTTTATATTGAGTATAATTTTATTTATGCTATTAAAAAGTAAAACGGCATGCCATACTCCTCGTTCTTATTAATTAAAACATTTGATTAACCATTATCCATCTGAATCATTACAAATCCAATTAACAGTTAACACATAGGTGCGTTATCAAAACAAAAAGTTACAAAAACATACACTCACCCGCGATCAGCGTGACGTCTGTCAGCTGTTGCTTGTGCAGATAACTCTCCATAATTTGGAGGCTATTTTCCGCGTGCTTCGGCGAGATGGACACGCGTGACATTGTGGGGTAATTATTTAGAATACGTGCCTACACCTCGAATATCAATAAAATTATGCTTATTCGACGAGTTTTGACACGAAACGAAAGAATCTGGCAGAAAAATGCGGCGGTCTGCCCTGCGAAGCGAGATATTTAGCGTTAAAGTTGA
>NW_020218353.1:0-1539 GCF_003070985.1 Temnothorax curvispinosus | reverse complement strand
AAGTAAATTCGATTTTGCGACTCGAAAACGCGTCACGAAAATTTGATCAGGCGTACGGCACTGGCAAGACGGATATAATGAGAACTGCGTATAACACTATATTTTCGAGTTGCGGGTGGCTTGGAGTGACTAATTCCGTTGCATTGTTTTTGTATTAATTTCAGAAAAGTTATGGCAAAGCCTTGCCTTCAGAAGTTTCACTTCTAACGCGCGTGGCGACCACACGCATGATTTTTTTTAAATATATCGTATTTCACATTTTTTCACTTTTGGGAGGACCAACATACGGGGACATCATCATTGATGGTTATCACTGCTTCTTGGCTGTTCGGGTTCGGACAATCCCCCTCGTTGTCGTCGTCATCTCTCTCGCGACGACCTGCCTCTTTGTGCGAGTCCAGCCGCGCGATGTCCCTATGCATCCCACGAAGTTTCGTAATGAATAATCTGATTTGGTTGCGAGATTTTTTCGCCAAGGAAGTAATGATGGCCCTACACAAAAAAATACAATTAATAAATATAAATAAATGTAAATAATAAATATAAATAAATGTAAATAATAAATATAAATAAATGTAAATAATAAATATAAATAAATGTAAATAATAAATATAAATAAATATACATAAATATAAAATTTGTTATTTGATTATATTATAAGAAATAATTTCGCGTTTGAAAGTGATACTTACGTTCTTTCAAGCATAACGGCGTCCTCGTCCACGCGAACGGTGAGTTGCAGACAGGGAGGCACCTTTTCCGTTATACTCTTCACGCGCTGCTGCAACTGCCGCACCGTGTTACAATAATCTTCCACCTCCCTCGTCAGGGCTGTGGTGTGAATTTGTAATAAATCACACACACTTTTTAAATCATTAAGTTTCTCCATCGTCTTATGAGTTCGCTCGAAGAGTGCGGATAGACTACGCCCAAGTCTAGTCTCGAGTTCTTATATATGGTAAAAAAAAGGATGTTGCGGTAAAAATATATACTAAGAATAGCATTTTTTGCGTCGAGGAAAAATGCATCAAGGAAAAATAAGGCATTTTATCAAACCGACTCATCCGCCGGAATCGTCGACGCATTTTTTCCCCACCCGAGACCCCGCCGCCGCACCTATCCGCGCCGAGAAAGCGCGACAAAGGGAGGATATCGCGGTAAAAAAAAAATGTAACAAAAACGACGTTTTTGCGTCGAAGAAAAATACATCGAGGAAAAATAACGCGTTTTTATCG
Organism: Temnothorax curvispinosus; assembly: GCF_003070985.1. Lineage (NCBI taxonomy): Eukaryota > Metazoa > Arthropoda > Insecta > Hymenoptera > Formicidae > Temnothorax > Temnothorax curvispinosus. The sequence continues at coordinate 304 of NW_020218353.1, read as the reverse complement.
GGCCGACTCATCCGCCGGAATCTTCGACGCATTTTTTTCACACCCGAGACTCCCGCCGCCACCTATCCGCGTTATCGCTAACGAGCGTCCTCGCGTAAACGTTCGCATCCAGAGCGCTCGTCGAGATCGCGCTCAAACCGCAACGCGCCGTCATCGCAGTTCCGCCGTCTCTCTCGCTCTTGACGATGCGGCTCGCGCGCGTAATCGCGTTAACCGCGTGTTTTATCGCCGCGAGGTGCATCAATTCCACAATTACAGACGAAAATTACGCGCTCACGTTCGATTACCTGCAGAAATACGGATA
>NW_020218352.1:809-1029 GCF_003070985.1 Temnothorax curvispinosus | reverse complement strand
GCTGCCCTCAATCCTGACACCAAGCCCACTTAACCTCGGTTCAAAAGGGCTTTCCTTACAGCTCAGAAGTGGGATACATCCGCAGTTGTCGACTCAGTAATTACGTCGGGCTCGAGTCTTTTTACGGAGAAGTGCGCGTACGCGTTTGTTCTGCCGTTGACTCTTAGTTCGGTAACGGTTTCACCGCCGTATCAAGCGGTAACCGGTTGAACACGTTACG
>NW_020218352.1:0-709 GCF_003070985.1 Temnothorax curvispinosus | reverse complement strand
TATAAGTTCTATACCTAGTCTGTCTGATTTAGATTATAAGTATTCACGATGTGATAAATATTGTATACGTTGTATAATTTTATTAGATTATAATTTAGCATTTCATGCGGCACTGAGCATTCGGGTCGCATGCCACGTCAGGAATGGCCGAGCTGTAAACGTCAGCCAAGGTCGTAGGCCTCATTTGTATTGCGCGCGGTTAAGATGGCGTGCGCGGCGGCAACGCCCATTGGCTAGAGACGTTAATTATTAACGGCGCTCGGGTATTGCGCGCGGTTCGAAATGGCGTTCGCGGCGGCAACGCTGATTGGCGGGCGACGCTCAGGTTGCGCGCGGGATTGCGGTAGCGGCAGCAGCGGCTGCAACACTTCGCTCACGACCGCCGACCAGGTCGCACGTAACGCTCACTAACCAAAGCTACATCGAAATAAAGTCCTGTGCTCAAGTTGTGTGTTCCTTGATTACTCGTCCCTGTGGAAATCCTTTCTAGCTGCCCTCAATCCTGACACCAAGCCCACTTAACCTCGGTTCAAAAGGGCTTTCCTTACAGCTCAGAAGTGGGATACATCCGCAGTTGTCGACTCAGTAATTACGTCGGGCTCGAGTCTTTTTACGGAGAAGTGCGCGTACGCGTTTGTTCTGCCGTTGACTCTTAGTTCGGTAACGGTTTCACCGCCGTATCAAGCGGTAACCGGTTGAACACGTTACG
>NW_020218351.1:0-2762 GCF_003070985.1 Temnothorax curvispinosus | reverse complement strand
CACTTGCATCTCGCACTCGCATCAGCTTTTCGGCAGTGCGTCCATAGATGTTAGTGGTAGTGAAGGGTGCGGCTATATTGAATTAAGTCACTATCGGGTGTTCAGTTGCTCATGATGTGCGTTTATCTGCATTCGTTATTACAGTATATAACAAAGCAGGCGAATGTTTTTGTGTTAAATATTGTTACATGTTATCAATAAGTTTGTAAGTTATGCCTTCGACGTGTAGCGTTTGGATGCCGAAATCGAATCTCCTATAGTATAAATACTCCTGTAGTATTAAACCCTTTCTTTTGGGCATTCTGTATATGCCAGACTATTGTATAGAAATCTTGTATAAAACCACTTGTATAGAATCTGTAGTATAGCATATCTTGACTAAAATTAACATGGCGGCAAGCATCACGGCCGAGATGCCTGTCAGCGGTCTAGTATTGTATAGAAGTCTATGATAATATCTAAATATTATTTTATAAATTAAAATCTCACATTTTTTATCCGAACCCCAGATTTCTAGCAATTTGTTTTTGGACACGACTCCCTGCAACTGCAACGTTTGTACTATTGCTTGAGTGTGTGGTATCAACCTGAAAAAATCGTATTGAATTGATGTAATCTATTCGATGAATCAACGTGAAATCGAGAGGAGATAGAATAACGATTTACCTGGCCCATGACTTGGTGATGCTCCCAGGTGTCGTCAGCAGCGATGGGACAAATCGTTTCAGCTTAGGGTACACTTGATCCTCCAAGAAGAAATACGCGAACCACTTGACACCGTCCACCGTCAACGGATGCTCTATATCCATCGATGGTAGTGCCCATTCGGTCTTTCGGTCTTTGGCGGTGGATCATCCAATGGTTCACTAAGATGGCATATCATGGGAGCGAATTTCGGCAATCATTCGGGTTCTATCGCCGTGACATCTCGCATGTACATCTTATTCGTTTCGTACAGCTCTTTATAAACCACCTATTCCGGACTGATTTTCCGTAGAACGCACGAAGAATGCATGCAAACACAGGTTTCTCCATTTCTAGTGTTCTGAAAGATGGTTCAGAACGGAGAGCTGTCCCTACTGAAAAAAATCACGTCCCGAAATCACGTCATGTAATTACATCACGAAATTAAGTAACAAAATTATGTAATTAATGACATAATTAATCACGTAACGGATTGTTCCAAATCGGTACGTGATTTTAAAAATCACGTAATTTAAAAAATTACGTAATGCTGAGAAGCACATTTTTTTCTGAAATCTGGATAAAGTTATATAGGAACTACAAAGTTTGTTTAATTGCTTCTTCGTCGTAACTTATGCATGTAAAACATGATTTAAGCAAAATAAGTGGTTCTAAATAAAAAATTAATACTGTAATAAATTATTGTCTATAATTTTATTTTTATATTGTCTATAATTTTATTATATTGTCTATAATTTTATTTGAGTCAACTTTTTAAGTATATAAATGAGTATATCACATATAATAATAGTTGCTTTCCATTTACATCAACTCCCTTTACTAAATAATTCTCACTTGTGACGTCATAACTCGGTTGAATGCTCGGTTCTTTTTGCATGCTGACAAGTGAGATTCAACTGAGTATTTATCGACAATCGAGACCATGTGCTTTGATGAATCTAATAGACTCACATTAAAAATGAGGCTATAAACCTATATTATTACGCAATAGCTTTGTCATCAAAATAAGCAGGTAAATACAAAATGACATATCTTACCTGAGTGTAAAATACTCATATAACTGATGTGAGTGACTCAGATCACTTGAGTGTAAATGGAAAGCAACTAATATAATAAAATAAATAACATATAACATAAACAACTTAGATATACGTTATGATAACATTAACTCTCGGTTGTCACACCTCTTCTTTAAACATTTTTTAAAAGGATTTTTTGAGCATAATGCCACTCAAAAAGTTAATTCTTTATAATAAGGATACATTCTACAATGTTTAAACTTAATTCTAAAATTTTTTGCAATCCACTTAAACTGTTAGTTTTTGAACAGCATGTAGCTGTTTGAAAATTGTTTGGGGTCATTTTGACCCGGTGGGACAACCGAGAGTTAAACTCATTTTAACATTGATAACACTAAACTTAATCACTAAACTTAATCACTATCTGATGATTCATTGGATGATTCATTAGAATTTGAATCACTGCTTTGTGAAAAACGACTTTGTGAAGAGGCTGATGAATTGGGCGATGCACATTGAAGTTTTCTTTGATTTTCTTCTTCTTCTTCTGCAAAACATTTTTTACATTATTATTATTAACGTCTTTTTAATTTTTAAATAGTGACTTTTAGAACATATTGTTTTCTAATTTTTTATGTTTATTTGTTGAAAGTCTTTGTTTTAAAAAATCTAGAATGTTCAGATCTGGAATGTTAATTAAAAATTTTTATTATTTTTTGTAATTATCCATGCTAAGAAATGTTTAAAAATATTAAAATTTTTTATTTAATTCAATGTCTTATATTTTACATGTAAACGCAACTATATTACAAATTATTTTTTTAAGTATTTTTTTTTACTGTTAAAAAGTTCTTTAACTGTGTATAAAGTAAAGAAAAAATATTAATTATTAATAGAAAAAAGTACTATACTTTAAGGATTAATTTCATTAATCCAGTTGTTTTTATAAATTTTTATGAATATATCAATTTATAAACACATATTTTCCATTAAAAAATACAAAAAGATATTACCTTTAAACATATAAAAATTATTTGT
>NW_020218350.1:0-2399 GCF_003070985.1 Temnothorax curvispinosus | reverse complement strand
AGATCCAATTAAGAACCGTATCAGAGAAGCCAATCTCCTTAAGTTTAATAAGCAGTAGCAAATGAGGGACCATGTCAAACGCCTTACTGAAGTCAAACAATATCACTATAGTCAAGAGTCCAACGTCAATTCCCTGCCTAATGTCATTGCAAACGCGCAGGAGTGCAGACTGCGTGCTGTAACCCACACGATATGCAGATTGCCTAGGATTTAAGATATTATATCGGTTCAAGTACTCAACAATCTGCGAAGCCACTACTCTCTCAAGTAGTTTAGATAGCTCAGGTAGGTTCGCAATTGGTCTGGTATCAGATGGAGACAAAGGTGTGCGGATCTTGGAGAGAGGGCGAATATATGCTTTCTTCCACTTGGATGGAAACAAAGCAGAGTCCAGTGAGCGGTTAAACAAGGAAGTGACACAGGATGAAATAACCGGCCATGAAATACGGAGAGCATAAAGAGGAATACCATCGGAACCAGAGGCATGAGAGTGAATAGACTGGGTAGAAATAAACTTGTAAACAGATTGAGGAGAAATAGAAGAGAAAACAAACTCAGGACGATCAGAAGGACGATTTACGGAAGCAATGGCAGAAATGAAATCGGAATATAAGCAAGGAGGATGAGCATTGGAAACAGAGGAATAGTACGAGTTGAGTTGATTGGAAGTAAAGAAACGCAGAGGAGAAGTGTAAGATGACTTCGCAAGTCCAAGTCGCGCCAGTTCTCTCCAAAGTTTCGCCGGATTAGTAATGCTAACTAAAGACTTAAAGTAAAATTCACTCTTCGCATGTTTGATGTCAGCATTCAGCTGATTGCGGAAAAGTCTATACTCAGCATAGCCTAACAGGCAGTTGGTACGTTTAGCACGCTTATATAACCGGTTACGAGTGTGTAAACGATCGACCAGTTCACTAGTGAGCCATCCTACTGGAGGCTTCCTAACAATAAACTCACGCAAGGGAGCAAAGATGTCAAGTGCCCTCAATAAGTAATGAGACAGTACCTCACAAAATCCATCGACATCCGCATCACTAGACAGCCCCTCTATCGCGGCCCTCACCTCACCAGCTATTGATCCAAGAAATTCAGTGAACTCCGAACAATCTATGCGCCTATAATTACGCCGAGACATGACAAGATCGGATGTATGATTAGCATTAAGTGTTAAAGAAAGCGCAATGATATCATGTCCAGCGATGAAAGGGCTCGCAGATTTCTCGAATAATGACACCTTATCCGCATCGTCCACCGCAAAAATATCAAGCCATGTGTCAGAACAAGCTGTATGATGGGTAGGACCAGAGTCCACAATATGTAAGGACAAACTTGACATAATCTCTCGTAAATACTGCGCTTCAGCATTCGTCGACACTAGATTGCAGTTCAGATCGCCGCTAATAATTATGTTCTTATAAAGATGTGAGAATCGACTAAATGACTCAACAAACTCATGTAGAAAGAGGCCCTTGGGTCTCCTATAAACAGACGCAAGAAGCACTGAACCGCCACCCGACAGACGCACTTCGACAAGAAGAAACTCAGGCTCATTAACGCATACATTACTAGAAGTAGCTAATATCCTAGCCTTGAGTGATTTATGCACATAACATGCCACTCCGCCACCAATCCGACTCACTCGATCATGACGGATAAGGAAGTAATCATCCAAGGCAACTAGTTCGTCTGAGACGTTAGCATTCAGCCATGTCTCAGATACCGAGATTATATGATAGAAGTGATTATGGAAATAAGATCGAATAAAGTCAATATGACCGCGAAGAGAGTTTGCATTAAAATGTGCAATGCTGAAGTGCGAGGTTCGCAAAACCGGACGACGTAATGATATAGAGGATGGTGAGCAATCGGAATGTACACGTCAAGCAAGCAAGTCAAGATCAGTACTAGTATTAATTTGTATTACGGGCCCGCCATCTGACTGCCTGACCCGAACGCGTCCATCCTTCACCCATACGTACTTAAACGACCTTTCCCTGGCAACGCGTTTCGTTTGCTGAAGCAAGCTATAGGTCTCCTTCGGAAGCAGTTCGTTGACGTGAACTGCCCGTTCAGAGTCATTATCGCAAACTTCTTTCTGTTTAAGAGTGCGCCGAGCGCGCTTTTTGGCAATGACAATATCACGCACAGCCGAAGAAGCTAAGGTAACAACAACCGAAGAAGAAGACGGCGGTGATGTGCCAGATGCTTCAGAGGGAGGCTTACGTTTGACAGAGAGAGAGAGAGAGAGAGAGAGAGAGAGAGAGAGAGAGAGAGAGAGAGAGAGAGACTATTTGCGTGTCTGATTAAGTGATTACATATGTCCTCCGGGGCGAAGCCCGGGTAACCAGCTAGTATAATATAATTATATATGTTTATATATAATTATATATGATTATATA
>NW_020218349.1:1633-2394 GCF_003070985.1 Temnothorax curvispinosus | reverse complement strand
GATGTCCTGAATCCGAATCTCGGGCCAGCATTACTGTACCACCCCCCCACTTTCTTTTTAATCACGAAAAACCACCCTTTAAAACAGAAAATCCAGCTGTAAGGTAAATCAGCGTCAGGTACAAATGTGGCAACCAACTGTAAGACCCAAATTATATGTACTTTAATGTCCTGAATCCGAATCTCGGGCCAGCATTACTGTACCACCCCCCACTTTCTTTTTAATTAAAAAAAACCACCCTTTAAAACAGAAAATCCCGCCGTAAGGTGGATCAGCGTCAGGTACAAATGTAACAACCGACGTTACGGCCGAGTTGGACGTACCCAGACCTGGTTTTGTGGAGGACCGCAGCTCTGCCCCCTGAGGGCCGAGTTGGACGCCTGCCTTCGCATCCTATCCCGACCGATTTTAAATAGATATATTTACCGTTATTTGATTTCTACCGAGAGATCACTTAGTTTTAGTTTTGAAGTTTCTCCTTTTAGTTTTGAAGTTTCTCCTTTTATAACAAACTCTTTTTTCTTCGAACGATCTATGTAGAGGATATCTTTGTCTCTTTCGACTTTTAAGCTGGCTTTCTCTTTTTGTTGGATGCTTAAAAAAATGTAACATTACCGCACTGGTTTGACTCGTGTGTGGAATCGGCCATCCGTCGCACAGATGGTGCGCGTGCAATAATGGGCCACTTTCCACGCACTTTGTAATATAAAATAGGGTGTGTAACACGTGCGGGTTGAGAATTGGACACTTGTGCGGGTGAT
>NW_020218349.1:0-1623 GCF_003070985.1 Temnothorax curvispinosus | reverse complement strand
AAAAAATACTTTATTATAGCGTTTTGAAAAGCTCTCGAGATTAGCTACAAGAATGTGCATTAAAAAATAAGAATTTCCATTTAAGAAATTAAAGGTGTCGTCCACGTGAGCTTTAAACGACCATTCAAGGTGAAACCAATAGCACCATAGTATGTGTCCCTTCGAGCCAAACAACTTTTGTATAAAACATTTTTTCCGAAAACGTCAACTTTCCGAGATAATCCAGGGTCCCGACCTTTTTGTTACACCCGGTATATATAAGTACCGTCTTCTGTCTGTATGACCGCGAACTACTCATTCGTTAATGGACTAAATTTTAAAGTAATGTATATGAAATAGGGGTAGAATTTTCCGGGAATTGCCATAAAGTGTATAATTTTTCGTTGCCGATTTCTGTTTAAAAAAATGTTCTATTATTATAAGTACCTGACGTCTGTATGTATGTCTGTTTGTCTAACCGCAAACTACTCATTTGTTAATGGATCAAATTTTAAAGAATTGTATATGAAGTAGGGGTAGAATTTCCCGCGGAGTGTTATAAAGTATATAATTTTTTGTTACTAATTTTTTTGGAAACCGGTTCCAAAATTTTTCCACTTTTTCCGGAAATAATTGATCGTATCTCAAAGAATTGTATATGAAGTAGGGGTAGAATTTCTCGAGGAATGCTATAAAGTATATAACTTTTCGTTACCGATCTTTTGTATTAGAATTAGAAAAATTGCTAATAATAAAGGGGTTACCGATTTTTGTGTAAAAAAGATATGTGATTGCTCTAATTTCCGCAAATTTTGAGATATCAAGCTGAATTTTTTTAATAATTTTTATTTTTACTTTTTTGTTACCGATTTTTTGGAAACCGGTTTCAAAAAAATCGGTTATGAAAACTACTCATTCGTTAGTGGACCGAATTTCAAAGTATGGTATATGAAGTAGGGGTAAAATATTTTCCGGGGAGTGCCATAAAGTGTATAATTTTTCGTTACCGATCTTTTTGGAAACCGGTATCAAAAATTTTTACAATTTTTCGGGAAATAATTGACCAAATCTCAAAGAATTATATATGATCCGGGTAGAATTTTTTGGGGAGTGCTATAAAGTGTATAATTTTTCATAACCGATCTTTTTGAAAACCGGCACCGAAAAGTTTTCCAATTTTTCGGAAATTAATTGACCGAATCTTAAAGAATTATATATGAAATAAAGGTAGAAAGACTCTGTTGGTGCTTCTAATTAATGGGTGAGTTTGGGGAGAGGGGAATAGATTTTGAGCACGCGCGAAGCGCGGCCGAAAAATCTAGTAATCATATATGTTTATATAAAATCGACATTAGATATAATTAGATATAAAAAATGGCCTAATATAATCGTATATAATTATATATAACCACATATAATTACCTGGGAAAAAAGAATTAGATCTGATCATATCAAATTTTATCTGGTCAGATATGCTCAAATATGACTTCTTATGTCTGCGCAGATCTAGTCATATATGTTCATATATAACTATCTATAACTATATATGGGATGTAATCTGGTCTTCGACGGCTCGATGCTCAAATCAGACGAGTGAGTCCCAGTTGCGCACAGAATAAATCGGACACAGCAGGTTGAATGAAT
>NW_020218348.1:0-1366 GCF_003070985.1 Temnothorax curvispinosus | reverse complement strand
GGAAGGTAACAAACAATTTCGATAACGGGAGATTTGCTTGCAAAAGAGTGCTGTGGAAAGAAAACACTACACGGCGCGGCGTTGCCACATGTTCACGTCGCGTACAGCTGATCGAAAGGCCGACAAGAAACGCGACGATTCATCAACTTTTGATTGAATTTTTGGCCTTATTACACGTCAACGTCGTTTTGTCTTATACTTAACAAGTGCTAGAAGAATCAAATAATGTTATTTTCAGTTTTTTGAAATTGTTTCTTTACAGACAGTGAGTGAAATTCTCGAAAAATGTATGTTTCCGGTACAATTTCCCATAAAACCTATGTTAAAATGCCAACTTTGAGATTTAATATCTCAAAAACTAGACGTCAGATCTTCTCAAAATTGCAAATTTAAGCGTATTTAGGTTTTTTTTATAACATATATTTAATTCGGATTTTTTTCTTTAACATGCTTTGATGGCCCAATCACCTTAAATGATATTCTATCCATCAAATAACTTACACATTTTTTAAGCAGAAATCGGTAACTCTCTCACCGATCCTCGCAAAATTCAAATCAATCTTCTTTTAATAATACTCTATATAAAATTACATGTACATCTTATACACTATTTAAGCAGAAATCGGTAATCCCTTCACCGATCCTCGCCAAACTCAATAATAATCTTCCTTTAATGTTATTCTATCCATCAAATAACTTAGGGTAAACCGAGGCGAATCGGATCAATGTAAATTTTAAAACAGTTTTCGTTAATGTTTTGTTTCAAACGAGCTGTTTTGCTAATTAGTATCTAATCCGATTCGCCTCGGTCTACTCTATACATTTTTTAGGAAGAAATCGGTAACCCTTTCACCAATATTCGCCAAATTCAAAACAACCTTCCTTTAATGATACTTTATATTATATAAGATTGCATTTATAACTTGTACACTTTTTATGCAAAAATTGGTAACCCCTTTACCGATCATTGCCAAATTCAACACCAACCTACCTTTAATGATACTCTCTATCCATAAAAAAAAAATTAAGCTCAATATCTCCAAATTTGCGGAATTTAGAGTAATCATGTAGATCTTTTTAGACAGAAATCGGTAACTCCTTTATTATTAGCAATTTTTATTAATTCTATTACATTCTTCAGTTTTTTCTACCCCTATTTCATATACATATAATTCTTTAAGATTTAGTTAATCAGTTTTTGAGTTATAGAAATTTCAGTAAATTTGGCACACACATACATACATACACACATACGGACATTTTTTAAAATTATGATTTTTTGACGTTTTCGGTGTCTGTGAGGTTGGCATATCATTTTTCAGCAGATCAAAAATAAAAGGCAGTTCTTGTCGCATGCAGTCGAGTT
>NW_020218347.1:419-1002 GCF_003070985.1 Temnothorax curvispinosus | reverse complement strand
TTAAAACTTTTTAAAAATAAAAAGAATGTATTTAAATTACAAATTATTATTAAAGTGAGAATAAAAAAAAGCATATATAATTAATATACAGATAGATCTATTTGAGGCCCGCGCGAAGCCGGGCCGAAAAGCTAGTAAATTATAATAAATAATTATAATAAATTCTATACAAAACTACTTATTAATTTACCTTTAATTGATCCTTATTCATTCTTCTCTTTTGTCCCGTCCTGTGCCGTAACAATCCTGCACCAGCCTGCCAGCAGTCTGCACTATCTTTCGCTAGTTCCGCTACTTCCGCTAGAAATTGGATTTGGCGCAATGACAATAGCGTAAAAAGCGTAAAATAACTAGACGAAAGTTGATACTCAAATGAGATGATGTGATTGGTCGGCACAAGTTACGCCGCATGTGACGGTACCCTTATAGTCTTTTATCATGTATATTAAAATATTTTCCTGTGTCGGAAAAAAGTGCATATAACATGTTACCAACTAATGAAATGTTCATTACATTTCACATTTAATTATTAATTTTTTAAGTAATCTACACTTCTCACAAAAATTAAAGGAATACTAAATTT
>NW_020218347.1:0-319 GCF_003070985.1 Temnothorax curvispinosus | reverse complement strand
TTAAAACTTTTTAAAAATAAAAAGAATGTATTTAAATTACAAATTATTATTAAAGTGAGAATAAAAAAAAGCATATATAATTAATATACAGATAGATCTATTTGAGGCCCGCGCGAAGCCGGGCCGAAAAGCTAGTAAATTATAATAAATAATTATAATAAATTCTATACAAAACTACTTATTAATTTACCTTTAATTGATCCTTATTCATTCTTCTCTTTTGTCCCGTCCTGTGCCGTAACAATCCTGCACCAGCCTGCCAGCAGTCTGCACTATCTTTCGCTAGTTCCGCTACTTCCGCTAGAAATTGGATTTGGCG
>NW_020218346.1:0-20003 GCF_003070985.1 Temnothorax curvispinosus | reverse complement strand
GCGTATTTTTATCCGGTATGAGAAGCGCGCAGAGAGACAAGAACGATGAGATATACGCCCGCTTAAACCTGCGCGCGCGACTTTCCAATTTCTGTTCGTTACCATGCAATTTTCGATCGTCACGTTTCTTTTTTTTTCCTTTCTCTCTTACTCCGTCGCATCTCTCTTCGAAGGCGGGAACATTTCCGTTCGAGCGAAGTGCATCGAAAATTGATTCGCTCCACTAGCTCTTTTTTTTCATTCGATGCTGCGAGCCTCGTCTGTAATCCAATTTAATTTTTGTCATCTAGCGCGTTACTCCGCGCGGTTTAACTTAACGGTTAAATAGTCGGACGGATTTTCCACGGGGTTCAATATTTACGGCGTCATTATTCACGACGTATAAGCAACATTAGCGTGTAGATTATGCGCGGAGAGATTCTTTTTCGGGGGAGAACACGATAACCGGGACCCCTTGATTTGACTGTGGTTTCTGGTAGTATTTTTTACGCTGAACAAAAAATTATATAGATCTTATAGGGCTAACTGCTTTAGTTTTCGAGATATGCAGTATTAAAGTTCAAAATAAATATAACTTGGTAAATGTTTAGATTAAGGGCGACCTCACCGATTTCAATGATCTTGATATATGTTGTCAAAGTCACGACCCCGAGTGACCTTCAAAAGGTTTTAGCCGTCGCTCGTTATTCATTAAAAAGTTATTAACAAAAAAAAGTTTTGAAAATATAGCAGCTATTTTGAGTATTGGAAAGCATAATAACTAATATATATGTCGAAATTGTTCACGCATATACTTTCCACGCGAACCGAGGTTCACGCACACCCCCCCGTGCTTTCGGGGGAGGTGCGGTAGTCCCGAAATAGTTCACGCAGCTTTAATACTGCATATCTCGAAAACTAAAGCAGTTAGCCCTATAAGACCTATATAATTTTTTGTTCAGCGTAAAAAATACTACCAGAAACCACAGTCAAATCAAGGGGCCCCGGTTATCGTGTTCGTGCCTTCCACTTTTTCGGAACGTAATAAACTTAAGACCATTGAAACGAAGTGAAGATACGGATAATTGAATTTTTCGAAGTAAATTGGATGTAGCGAATTCAGAGAAATACAGAGCTAATTCTGTGAAATAGATATGCTTATTTTGTAGCCGTAAATTAGCTCGACCTCACGCGATTTCGATGACAATAACGAAGATCCCAGGAGATTTTATTATAGAGAGAGCGAGAGCTTCCTGAGAGCGAGCGAGCGAGAGAGGAGACAGAGAGAAACAGAGAGCACGAAATTACACGCCTGTGTCGACGCGCGAGCGGTGTTTCATTTTCAGAAACAGTACCCAGGCACTTAAATACCTGAGTAACAAATAGGCTTTGTCACGGTGTTGGCGTTGCGCGTGTTAGTAATAAATTCTCATCTCCTTAATGGCAGGCATGCTCTGATTTTTGTCTCGGATGTCACAAAGCTATTCCCCGGGTTCTCGGCTCGTCGCACGATTATTATTCTCATGCTACACCGCGCTCTTAGCCGCGACACAATCGTTATCCAATGCCAATGGAAGGAATATTATCGTTTTAATTTCAAAGATGGCGGAAGTCCTGGAGGAACGAAGAAAGAATGGGCGCGGATGAAAATGCGAATGCCAGCATCTGAAATATTGGATGTCGTGACACGTTTTCGCAGTTAGAGAAGAAAATTGGAGAGAGAGAGAGAGAGAGAGAAAGAGAAGCGGAGAGTATGAAGGATTCGATCATCTTTATCAAGACGGGGGCTTACAAACGTTTCTCCCTTGAGAGTAAGCGAAATGTAATTCGACGCTTAACCCTTTGTCGCGCGATGGTGCTTTGAAGTGCCACTACCTCTTGCAGCATGTAGAATCACTTTATGCCATTACGTGTGGTTTTCCGCCTGTTGATGATCCGGTACACTCGGCTTAATCTCATACCCGTTTCTGTTTTTGGGTCAACTGATTATCCGTGGCGGTTGGTTGATCATCTGATTAGATGCGATCTTTCCGAGCATCGAGGTTGCAAAATGTATTTGCAATTTAATCTCGTAAGGCGATGCCTATTTAAATTCTAAGAGCACATATATGTATCTGCTGTACACTTCCATATTTTACTAATTATTCCGTATAAGGATGCACGCGTTGTGACGGCGGTAATTGTCCGCGATGCGATGGGCATCGACGAAAACGCTTGACCATCGACACCGGGATCAGTCGCTCGTTAACGGGATTAATATACTGTTAATTACCTCTCGGGGACCGTCGCTTCGTATCGCGTCGCGATTCCTGCAATTTGACAGGCGGGAGAGAGAAGAGAGAGAGAGAGAGAGAGAGAGAAGGAGAAAGGAGAGAGAGAGAGAGAGTGAGAGCCCGACGTGTACGTTTTGTACGTGCATGCGCGGCAGTCGTCTGCGGCCTACCATGAATGACAATCCGTTACTCGTTTTCGGCGCGAATTATAGCCGGTTTTACAGCCGCCAAAAGAGCTACGCACTACACGCGGCCGAGTGCGTTTAATTTAATTATATAGGATTACATAATTAACGGCTCTCATTACTGTCGCGATCACATCGCTGCCGCTTCTCCCTGTTTTGCCGCCTCCCTCGTCAGTCTTTCGCCTTTCTCTTCTCTTGCTCTTCCTCCCCTTTGTCTCTCGCTTTTTCCGCCTGTGCGTTGTGGCGCATTTCTCAACCTGCGTGCCGTTCCTTGGTGGCTCCGCCGGTAGTATTTGCCGCTTATTGTGGCAGCCCCATGCGACAGTAAAACGCAAGACGACATTAAGCTTTATGCCGACTCGCTAATATCGCGCTTTCCTGGCTTTCCCTAGCTTTTCGTGCTCCAGCACCGCCGTAAGCGCCAGACGGCGCTCTTTCTCAGTGGGATTTACAAAACACAACGCGACCAGATAAAACGCAATCGTCGTCGGAACGCAATTTCGTCCTCGCGCACGATTATTTTGCTGACTTCATTTTGACATGGTAAAAATAAAGCAAGCATAGCGTACAAACAGCACAGTTATTTATTTATTTAGCTCTGTTTAAAAAAAATATGTGCACGATATTTCTGTATTTTACAACGTCGAATTCCTTTGCGCACGAAAAATTGACACAAATAACTACGTTAAATACTTGTGCTATCGCGAACAGTGGGAACGTTGTACTTGATGTTGATTGGAATAACGATAGGATTTTTTTTTCTTTTTTTTTAACTTTATGAAGAATGTTTTACCGTGCACAAATTCAGTTAATTACAACAAATTGAAAAAACCGTTGCGTTCCACAGGTGCTTAAACGCACGGTACAATAGACGTATTTTCATTAGAGCATTAGGGCAATAAGCTTGTCGGTTTGTGCGTGGCAACGCGGCCTCACGAATTAATAAATGTCATTCGATAAAGAAAGCCAAATTAAATGATTTTTTCAACAATGCCGATTACAATCTCGATGATATCCCATAGGGCGCTTGTATGCGGGCAGTTCAAACCGCCTCGTGGTTCATGATAATTAATAGCGATGTGTTAGGTATGATAGCGACATTAATTTCACTAGTTTTATCAAACGAGTGACAGCGTTCTGACCGCGGCGGTTTGATTGACGCGAAAATTGTATTAAACATCATCGACCGTGTGATATCGCGCCCGCTAATGCCGCTAGTGTCATGCTAATATCCCTTTTAGGATATACTTCAATTTTGTATTGGCGTTATTATACATTTATGTTGTAATATATGTAATATGTAATGTATTTAAATCACAGAGTAAGCTACTTTGACGGTTGGACAATACGTTTATTGAAATATTGGCAAGAGACTGATACGTGTAGTCGTCTGTACACAGAGAGAATTTTTTCTTAGAATTTAACCTGAAATCATGGTAGTAATTGTAGGACATGTACTACGAAGAATTTTATGCGAACTATTTAGATTAATATATCTACCCGTATCTACCATAATAAAAAATATTAATATCTATTGCATTAAAATATAAAATATGTTTGATTAATTTTACTAAAATATATCTAGGAAATTTCAATATTTTATAAAAAATTACCAATTTGCTTGGTAATTTTTATCACGTTGTTTATAAAATGTCTTTTGTATATTTTAAAAATTTCTTGGTTGCCAAGTTGTCCTAAGTTTGTAGTGAATTTAACAGTAAAATATAACGAAAAATTCACTCCGTGTAACCAATTTTAGAGAATTCTATGTAAGATGACGTTGATTGATAAGATAACGATTGAATCATATTATCTATTTGCATCCGTGAGTAGGTATATAACTACATCGTGAACTGTCAGAATTATTTAACACGTTAAACTTTCTGTGGGGCATCGATTACGAGCGTAATGATTATTGACATATGTCACTGGACGCGTACAGAATGCAGCTAACGTTATTTCGAGAGCTACATGTGTCACCGGTGAAAAACGAATACATTTGTCAAAAATCGCATTTATTTACTGTAACACGGATTATATAATCCGATTTGGACTTTTGTAAAGTTAATCGAAGTTTGCATATATAGCGTCCAACGTGTCGATATTCGATGACCAATGACTTAGAAATGATTCACGTCTCGCGATTTTAGGACGCACGTGAAATGGCGTGATTAAACCGAACGAAATTGATCTCGTTTGACATACCTGCCTGGCGCCGAAACGTTATACCAGCCGGTACTCGCGCGCTAATATCCACGAGCGTGCTTCCCGTGCGCGCGTTTCAACATACAACCGACGTACGCGAGTCGAACGTAATAACGTGCGGCAGCTGCAGTCTCGTTCGTACAATAATTTTCCTCTCTGGAGCATTACGTTAACTCGTTTTTAAGCGTCGTTCGCGCGAACAGCATATTTCCATTCCGCGCGTCCTTTCCGCCGTGTCGGTCTTTCCGTCCTCCCGCTCCCTTATGCTTTTTCGCGTCCCTTTCACGGCGCGTCCGCACTCTGCGCGGGAACGTTTCACGCGTCGTCGCGGCGGCGGCCGGAATCATCGCGAATATTGCGTTAGCGCGAATTTTCGCGCTTTTCCGCCGGCCGATCGCGATTTAAAAGGGTTGGACGTGTAACTTGTCGCCCCGTTGCGCAAGAATCGTTTTTAACATTTCACTCTTTTAACTAGTAGACGCCTAATGCCGTTTACTCGCGATATTCCGTGTAATTGGCGAACGTATATCAGCGCTATTATACGAGGCGCTACGTCGATTTATTTTTATGTAGTATACCTTTGCACGCGCATATTTATTGTTATAAAAATATCGATTACGATTGCACGAACAATTCGCAAGCATCAATAAATTATCAACGATAAAATATCGATAAAATACTGTTATTTTACGCTTTTCTTTAAAGTTTATCGCCTAGACACTTTCATTCGATTTTGCTTTATTCTTAAGCGTGCCTCTTCATCATGGTTGTTGCGGGAAAAATTGGTTCCGGCAGTAATAACGAGCGTTATTTCATTCAACGTTATTTGCAGAGCGCGAAGCGAATGCATCAGCTCATTCAACATTCCCTTTTTTTCCGAGGCTTGCAAACGTTTATCGCTACCGCACGCGTAATTTTTTCGCGTCGGTCCGTGAAACGCGAGTTTCACGCCGGACGGACGGGCAAGCACTTTACGTCGATCCTCAAAGCGATTGTGCTTTTGTTATTCGTCCGAGCAATTTCATTGAGTCATTGCCGTTAGTTCGATCGATTGATTCGCCGATCGATCGGTTGGTCAATCGAACGACCGCAATTAGCGTCCCCGGTCAGATTTTTCACTCTATGCTATTTTCGTTTTTCCCGCCTGGATCGAGCTTTCTTCTTCGGTTGTTTTCGATCAACCGTATCTTTGTGCTTTTTCCCCTGCTCATTCCTGGTCTTTGCGTCCCTCATTCTCTTTTTTCTCTCTCTTTTTCTCTCTCTCTTTTCTTCTGTTCTCTCCATGTCCATCCGCCGCCAGCTACTTCATTGTCGTTTTTTTTATCGAAATTTTGTTTGAGCGAAAGCCAGCCACGCGCCATTCGCAATTTCTGAATATCAAAGCGTTCGTAAGTCTATTGAAAGAACCTTTGTCCATTCGGTTATTCTGTAGTCCTGTGTGTCCATATTTATATAGTACAAGAAAACAAGGAAATTGTACATTGGCAGTTTCAATCTTGTTAAATGGAAGAATAAAAGATTGTGCTCGACGGCATCCCTTAATAGCCTTTCAATTTTCTTACGTATCTTACGTACATTATGGATAAAAATGTGAAATCATCAGCGATGTGAACCAATGTGTGCCATCGATACTCATCGGAAATACATTTGATTAAAGTTTACATTTTTCCACCGCGCACGATGTATACAAAAGCATGAGCTATCTCGCAGCGGCGCGATCCGCGATAGCTCGCCGTGAAAAATAGTTCGCAACAGTCCAGCGATTCGAATCTGGGTCATCCCTCGGAAAAATCGGACTCACTCGTATTTCCCGAAATCTGTCGTTTTTCTTTCACCACGCCCCAAGATTCCGATCAAACTGGCGCGCTATTTACGACTAAACTTTTCGCAAGTTTGAAAAAGCGGTAAAATTCCTATTGGGCACACCCGCTCGAGCGCTAGCTCGCTCATTTGTATTCCTCACGGCACGTGAATAGACCGACGCCGACGCGACGCACTGAATTCACCGGCGTAAATCTTCGAGGTCTCCCGAAAACCTGCCGTATACCTCCAGCCGGATAATTTGGTGGCCGGATGTAAGCCAGTCGGGTTCGAAAATAATCGGCGGATCGACCCTTGGTGGGAAACGCGCGAGCTGATTCCGCTAACTTAGTCCGCCATAATCTGTTAGTTTTCTCTATATTACAGTTGGCGTTCTCTCGTTCTCTGATCCAGCGTGTCTCGTGGCGAAAAGTTTTTCGCGCACTTTGTTATTCGAGAGACGGAGAAAGACCAAGTTCCCGGACGGCGGGCGGGCTATTTGATCGACGCCAGTGTTTTTTCCGGAAACGAACGCGTTCTCGTCCCATCAGTCTTCCGGCGGGGTATCAATTCGGTCTAACAAAGCGCATCGAGCGTCTCCGGGGGTAGTCGGGGAGAGGTGGAACGACGAAAGTAGATTAAATATCGGAGATGACTCGTCAGGCAGGAAGAATAATATCACCTCTCCCCTTCCGAAGAGCTTTCCGAGCTCTTAATATCCCGGCTTCTCTTTCAGGGATATACTTCTCAGCTATTAATTCTATCTAATAACTTATTTCATTATTCAGCAGCCACCCGTTAAATCTTTCTTTCGGTGCGCGCGCGGGGGTGGCTGATGCTTGCGTTAAAGCCGGCTCTTCACTTTTTGCCCGTCTCTTTCTCTCTCCGTCGCTCTCTCACCGCGCGTCTTTTCTCGCGAAAAACTTTTTATTTATTTAATCCCTTTATTATATACCCCATGACCATCATTGCGAATGCGCAACTCAAGCCCGGGGCTCCACTCGCTCCGTTCGCCCGCTCGCCCGTTCGCTCGCTCGTTCGCTCGCTCTTCACCGTAATGGGACAAGAGCTTCTCTCTGGGAAGGGAAGCAGGTTTGTGCGGAATATAGAGCCTCGCGGGAAGAGACCGGGCGTATTATGGTGCCACGTCAAAGGAACCCGGATATAGGGGCAGGTCATGGACGGCGAACAGAGACGCAACGGCGACAACAACAACGGAGCAGCTTCGCGCGCTGGTATTCAGCTTTCCTATGGCGGTTTTGGCTTCGCGGCATGTCTTCCCGCGCTGCTGATTGTGCATCTGGTTTACCGAGGTATCTCGAGGTTGCATGAACCAACCCGGCCTCACAATTTGCCGCCATCGCTGGTTCGCGATCCATAATCTGAAGTACCGTCTTCCTTGTTCGCTCCTATGCCCTCGAGGTCTTCGCCCTGCTTCGTAGGCTCGCATCTGCTAACGGGGTTGCTCCGAAAGCATATATTCGTAACATGCAGTTTTATTCGGGAATAGATAATCACGGAAGAAATAAACAAGTTAATTAAGGGAGATTTTTGACGGAGGTAATTTTCAATTATTGTGTAGAATTTAACTTGAACAAGCCAATTGTTTGTATAAAAAATTTGTTAAAAATTGTTAGAGGATATTGACGTGATAAAAGCTGATTATATTGTAGCATTTGTATTAGAGTTTAAAGTAATGGCAGTATCGTTAAAGTTTACGTTTGATTTATTTCTAGCGAAGGGTGATCAGAGAGGCTACAGGTTGTTGCGCGAGTTGAACAAGTTTTGCAAACAAACTCGAGTATTTCGCACGATAGCACAACTGTTATTATAGTCGATGGTGAGAAGTCGGAAAATTTATAACCGACGAAAAGTCGACAGGCTGCAGCGGCAGAAGCGCGCGAATTCGAAATGCATTGCGACCACTTTTAGCTCAAGTTCCTTCACGGTTGTAATGCGTAATAAATTCTCGCGTTACGGCGCGGTTGTAAAGCACACCGTCCTCGCGCCGCGCGCGCGCTGTAACCCATTCAGATCGGAATCCTCCTCGGGCGAGTGGTACATTCCGGAAGCCTCGAGATGATGCAGGTGTTCCCGCGAGAGCCCCCCCGGTGCCGGAGAGGGGGGAAAGGGAGGAGAAAGAGAAAGAGAGAAGGAGAGATCGGAGAGACGGTCGTAAATCATTTTTGCGTGTCCTCCCGTGTGTGAGGTAGGATTGGGGGAAGCGTCTGAGGCGGAATCGAGGAGGATAGCGGGAAAGGTGAAAAGGGTTGTGGGGAGAGGGTTGAAGTGTACAGGGGGCGGACGCGGGAGATTCAAGACAATAACTTCACAATATCTCGTAGATGAAAGCAGCGTTTATTACCTCCTGGAACAAACGCTGGGACTGCCGTTGCACGCCTCCCCGCTGCAATGGCTCGCGGGTAGCGTTTAATAAAATTAATTCTATCCCCCTCGCTCCCTTCTCGTTCGTCGTCGACTTGTTCGTCCTAGATGCGAACGTGGGGCACGCCTTATTTCACGACAACCTCTTCTTTGTCGCGCTGCGTTTCTTTATTAGTTGTGCGCGGTATTGCTATTTGCGCGCGACACCTTCGTTATTTCACGTTTTGTGTTATTGTGCCCGCGGGGAGCCTTTTACATACGCGAGCAGCTCCTTCGGTTTACGGTGTTGTCGTAAACGTCGTATTTTCTGGGTGATCGCGTCGAAATACGAAAAATCATGGGCGCTGGTAGCAAGTGGTACCTACTAGTCATTTTGCGCGAATGGATTAGAAAAGTTGGTGATGATACGTGAAGGAAATACGAACAATAGAGAGTAAGAAATATAAAAAATAGGACAAGTGCGTATAAATAACACTAAAATATAATTTTTATGAAAAATTTCTCTTTATTTCATAAGAATTATTACTGACATCTAGTTGGATGACTGCTTATTAAAAAAATGTCCGTGAATATTTGTAAAAAAATGTTGGTTCAGGCAATCTTTTTTTATATACGACTTAGAGTATGTGTGTGTGTATAATGAGTCAAAAATTAATTGCTGATGATTAGATACTAATGTGGTTGAATACTGTTATTAATTGCTATTATTTCTCTTTGTTACAGGTAAGCACTCACACGTAACTATCATACGCAGAATTTGACTAAGTAAGTAAAAGAAAATTTAAATGTAATATAAGCGACACGAACACATTGCGAGAGACATAATTTCGGCGAAGAAAATTAAAGTGGAAACAACTAACAAGTTTAGGGAGAGAGAAAAAAAGATCTCTTAAAATCTCGCGGGTGAAAAATGGTTACTCCGGTTTTACATTCGCTCGGGAGCTCGTTTAGGCATTGCGGCTCTCGCGTTCAAGAAACTTGCCCGTCGCATAGTGTGTCTTATAGCGAGGACAAATAATTTCCGCTATAAATCCCGCGGTAAATGTGGGCGGAGCTTATCGTAATTCTCGTTAATGTAAATAGCATAAGACGCATTGTTGCATGGCATTCAGCATCGGGAATACCGAGCCATTCTTCGGAGTTACAAACGTGGCGGCTCATTATGGGACTAATGCGCAGGAGTTGTCGCTCATGTCTATAGTATGTATGCGACGAGTCAGGTACTTTCTGAAAATTAGCTACACGGATCAGCCTAGTCTGCCGGAGTTTAGAAACTCGAGCTTCCACGTTCCCGTGGAATGACATCGGTGCTGCGTAATACTGTCACCTGTTATCACACTTCCCGGTACTTTCTACCGCGTTACGCTAAATGAACGGATATCAGTCAATCAAACAATGTCAAACTAACGTATTACAATGATACATGAAATTTTGTCGTGAACTTAATGTACTCTTGGTATCGCGTTACATTCTTAGCTATTATTTGCGATATTTTACCTCGAAAACTTTTAGCAACGTTATGTATCAAGCATAGAGACTTAGGGAGTTCGTACTTTCTAAGCGTTATGAAAATACTAATCTATATAATTAAGGATGTTAACTACAACTACTACTCAAACTTCACATTGTGAAGTTGTCGTACCTCGTTTCTTTGCATCATTTTATGCATTCCTTGGACCATTTCCATACGTTTTTTTTATGAATAAAGTTTAAAAGGCGGATAATACCATTCGGGAAGATTCACTAGTTCCAAGTTTTGTACTTAATTAGTGGCAGGTCGCTCGTCTCGTTTCATGTTCCCCTATCTAAAGCCTTAGACGCGACCGTGGAAACTTGGCCTCTATGTGGGTCTCGGTTAATCTTGGAAGGATAGAGTGTGGAGAGAGAGAGAGAAAGGGGCGGAGAGTTTCGTGCTCAGATAGGTGGGTGCTAATTATCAAGGTCTCTCTCTATCGCCGGTAAAGTTGGCCAGGGAGAACCGATTACGTTGCTACAGGAGTATATGTATATACATATATAAGTAACGATAGCCGTTATTGCCACAGAACGAGTCTCCCGCGGCCATCAACGCTCGCTGGCAGTGCAGTCTATTTGCGAGAGTTTCCATCGAAGTGAGTTAGCCTCCCACAATAGCGCGAATAAATATTGGGATGCGCCGAGTAAGTGCCTTCGGCTGCCGGTTTCTTTAAGTTTCTGTATTTTAAATGAGGAACACGGAGAAAAGAGTGGGGAATCATCGTTGCTCGTAGATAACCGACCCGTCTGCGGAGACGAGAAACCTGGAAATACGCGCGCGTCTGCTGGAAATAAGTAGATTTGATCGCCTCATATTTAAAA
Organism: Temnothorax curvispinosus; assembly: GCF_003070985.1. NCBI lineage: Eukaryota > Metazoa > Arthropoda > Insecta > Hymenoptera > Formicidae > Temnothorax > Temnothorax curvispinosus. The sequence goes on along the minus strand of NW_020218346.1, from coordinate 8,839 downwards.
TTTATATTGTGTATCGCGGTAGCGAATATAAGGAAAATTCTGTCTTTCCCTCCCCCCCACTCTCTCACACTCATTCACTCAAAGAAGCCCCTGCGGTAGCTCGGATAATTGCGTTTGCCGAGTAAATATATTTACTTCGCTCGCGCGACTCCGCACTTTTCCGCGTTCGATCAAAATGCGTTCGATTCAAGTGTATGCGTCATGTACTCTCTATGCATTCATACCGTGCTACGGAAAGAATCGTATACGATATCTGCTAACGACGAGGTCGTCGACTGGAGAAAGAGATTTATGTATCCGCGCATCGCATTTAAGGCCGAGCTATAAAGTCACGTTCTACGGTCGATATTTTCCGCCTCAACGCTATTATCTCCGAATTGATATTTTATCCGCTAATGCGCTACTTAGAGAACAGCTTCATACACGTCCATTGCGATGATATTGATGCGCTATTATTGCTATTGCAAGCTATTGACAATTTGCTGACATTATTAACGTAAAGCAGAATTTATAGGTTATTAATGATAGATTTTGGAATTTATAGTATTTCTGATTTCAAAATTTCGTTTAGCAAGTCAGTTAACTACAATTAAAAATGGATCAAGCGTTAACCACGAAGTTAATGATATAATTGGATTTTTGCAAAATTTTCAGATTTTCTGTTCTATAATTCAGCGATATCTTCCTACACTTGAGATTATTTAGAACGTACAGTTTCTGCGAGCTCTTTCGAGGAGAAATTCCGCACAATCTCTTCGTTTTATTACAGCTTTAACGGAGGCATGAAACCCTCCCTATCTTTCTATCGGAGCACGTCGACTCGCCTGTCGAATTCCGAATTTTCGCCCATAACGTCGAGGCGCAAGGTCCGTGGGGGGCTAGGATAGTGCGGGGATCACGAGCTGTTTAGAATGCAGTTGCGGTTTGCGTCAGTCCCATTGGCCCTGCGCGGCAGTAGCCGACGCCACACGGACGGTGTGGTTTCTGACGTAACCGTCGGAAGAGAGAGGACGAGAGGACGGGCTTAATCGGGCAACGTCGCTAATTGATTGGCACGCCTCCGTCGTTGCGACAGAACACCGGTCTCCGCAATCCTTTTCCCTTCCGTCCTGCACATATACATATTTAGTATATCCTTGGTGATTGGTCGGCAGCTTATTACCATTGAAATAGGCTCGCGTGCCACCGCTGCCATCGCCGTCGTCGTCGTCGTCGTCGTCGCTACATCCCCGACTCGCGTGATAGCTCTGCCACGCTGCTCGGGCTTCGGGCTTCGACGCGCATAATAAAGTTCACTGTCATATTTACCTGCTGACGGCGACGGCAACGGCAGTGTGGGTGAACGGGTTTCGGACGACCGCGGTACCGTCTCGTGCTCCGCGCGTTCTCGGCGTGGCCTCGTACTTTGCTCTTAATTCCGTTTCGACTATTCGCGCACGAACCTTTGCCGAAACTCGATTCGTTTCACCAACCTGTGCGCCGCGCCCGCACTGCCGCGGCTTTTCGTTCAGATTTCGCATTAAAGTCTAACGATTCGCTCCCGTGTTTCACGACCTATGACGATTAAGTATACAATTTATTGTGATTTTAATTAGTGGAATGTTGCTTTTTATTCTTTATGTACACAAAAATATGTTTATTTAAATTCTGTGATTTAACGTTAAAATTTTATTTAAACATTCTCGTTGTTGCAAGCTGAATATTAATTTAGCAAAATTCAGTATATGTGTGTGCGCGCGCGTATTATGGTTTATATTTTTTACAAACACGCCGCGGCGTAATATAATTTTCAAATTTATTACTAGTATTGTGTTCATTTGGCTTTATATGACTGTGCAGCTAAATGCGCATTATTCAATGTGAAAACCCTCAATTTTTTATGGCCAAACTAATTCGTTTTAATCGCGAAAAAAATTCGAGACTCGTACTTCCCCGAATTTCGATTTTACGTTAATCCGCGCCCCGTAACGCCGTTCAAACGAATGCGGGGAAAACCGCCTTTCGTATTTCGCGATGTTTCGAGAGAGCGGAGAGAGCTTTTAATTAGAACTTTATGTACCGCTCGGCTGCCTTAATATTTACGTTTAATCCATTTCGAGTGTAACCCGAGAGTAGCCGCGGATTTCGCAGCAGTATCTCGCAATCGTGATTCTAAATGCATCTCGATCCGACTGGAGTGCGCCGGGAGTCGACGTTTAAGATAAGGGGTAAAGCGGGGGGGGGGGAAGAGAGACAGAGAGGGAAAGAAGGGTAGCTCGTCGTTTTTAATCTATCTTGTCTGCCGCTATAATTATTTCATTTAGTGGGATATCATGATTTGGCGAAATATCCCGCTAGCGAAATCAGAAGAGGCGTGTTCGGTGGCGCAAGCTCGAGTGCTGAACGGAAAAAAGAAAGAGCGCAGCCGACGGATAGACAGGCGGAGATCCCGGATTACGAAACGTTTTCATCGCTGACGCGAATTTCCTTCGTTTATCGGAAGCTCGTTAAAGAGGATCAGCGGTAAATCGCATTCGGGCTTGATGGGGGACGACAGAGGCAGACAGGCTCGACCGTCGAGGATTCGCCCGAAGAGCACGTCGCCGCACGAAAACCGTCAACGCGCCGCGTTGGCTCGCTATTTTCATTTTCTCTCTCTCTCTTTTTCTCTCCTTCTCTCTCCTTTCCTCTTTTTGTTTTTTGTTGGCCTTTAATAAATTACGCTCGAGCACGGAAGTACTGTATGTCATCCATATATTTTCGTGCGAAACGCGCTCTGGCGTTTCGGGCAAGGCCGTGTTCTGTCTGCGAAACAACAACGCGGCGCGGCGTGGATGCTGCGCGAAATAACGTGCAAAACTCTAATGCGCTTACGTTTCGTAAATTGGATTCCGCGAAATGAAAGAGAATTCAAGTCACGGGTATGTCGATCGTTCTACATTTTTCAACATTGGATAATCCATTTCAAAGAGCATTGTATGTTAAGATTCTAAAAAACCCGTGTCAGATTTAGCAGATAGCAAAATCTCCTTTATCTTTAATATATATATATATATATATATATATATATATACTTTTTTTTTTTTAAGGGATTATTCAGTCTTTTGTGTGAGAATATAAAAATTTAGAAATGTAAATTGAATGAATCATATGTAACATTTTATCGATGCGCTTGAGAAGACACGATTTTCATGTAACGTAAAAAGATCTGTGATCTTTCCTATGTTATTCTCTCGTTTATTCGACTCCAGTTTTCGTCTATCTTTGATTTTAACCGAATGCAACCATCCTGCAAGCTCTTCGGATAGCTTATCTTCGTTTATCTTCTCGTACGACTCGCGACAGTCAAATCTCAGAGAAAACATTATCGAGAAGCGAGCGCGATTCAAGGCCGTTGCCTGCCAGGCAACGAGCATCGGGGCTCAAGTGGCTCGCTCGATATCTGGCCGCGTCGTTCGAGGATGACATGTCTTCGTCATTATTCGATGGATGCAGTAAAACGTGAGTTAACGACCGGGGTCCGTCTATTCCTCGGTAGCTACGTGGCCTTATAATGTTCGTTCGCGGCGCGGATAAACGCACTAGTGGCATTCAGCCGAGTCATCCCTGCTGGGCAAAGCTGCCATACGAACTTCACACTGTCATCGTTTATGGCCCGGCTCTATAGATCATTTTCAGCCTTAACTTTGCCGCCGGAGTTCATTTCTTCGCCCTCTCCCTTCCGCTCTCCTCCCCCCCTCTCTCGTCTTTTCTTTCTGTTTCCACTTCGTGGTGCGGAAGGCGATCTGCGCCGCGCACGAAGCGGAATCGCGCTAAATATCCCACGACGACGTTGACAAATTATTTAAGCGTCGTACTTGAGCTAGGCTTGGCTTGGCTTCATTTAATTGAAACCTTCCTTTTCGGTCCATGCGGGTGATAGTAATCTTCTTTACGGCGAGTTCAGTATTCATGTAAATCTATTTCGTGTAAGATTACACAAGTATACTTGTGCACGTAAGCTTGATACGTGAGAAATGCCGCAGTTTTAGGGCTAATTGTTATTAAAAATTATTCGAGGAACAGAATCAGAGTGATAGAAAATGGAAGATCGTGCCAATCATGAGCATTTCACCGCTAATCCGGTTACATTCTACATTTGTTACGTATTCTGTAAACGCGTGTACTATGCAAGCACGATGTTGCGCGAGAGTGGCGTCCGTCGCGGATTAATACAATTACACCGCATGGGAGTCGTACTGTATATATACAGACGAGAGAGACCAGAGGCTCGACTACCGGGTTGCTGTTTCTCACATCCTCCGCCCTCCGGCGACGCGTTTCAGTTTCCGCTTCACGGCGCGGAAGACGATCCCGCCTTGATCGGCATCCGAATGGGAAACGACATCGGCGGCGGCGACGATCGCCGCCGCGACGTAACATACGCGCGATCGAATCGCATCGCAGTATGCAAGTACGCTCCACGCGCCCGCCGCGCCGGCTCTTCTTTCAACGCTTCCTTTCTCGAGTCTCCGAACGTATGCGGCGAGATAAGAAGAGAGTGCTTTGCCATTCGGGTCAAACTGCGCTCCGAGCGTGCTCCGTTTCTCGTACCTCGTGCATATGTATGTATGCACGTGGGCGTATGTATATGACAGGATGACTGGGCTGTGCGATACGGCGACGGTGGGTGATGCTGCAGCAATGGGGTCGGGCAACATCATCACGGGCGCTTTTCTCCGCAACGCTTTAGATACAAGAACGTGGGCTTGAGACCGGGAGCGGAGCTGTGAAACTTTTAAGCCGCCCGATGAAATTACCGCGGATGCAGCCGGGAAGTTTCACACCGGCATCTTATGCCAGGCATGTTACATTGTGTAATTTAAGAATGTATCCTCGCCAGCTCGGCGAACGTCGCAAGTACACGAGAAACATTCGTTACTGGACCGCAATTGACACTTTCTTCTACGTGTGACTTATCGATATCAGAATTTTTCTCATATATGCCTTCTATATACAAACTATATACGTGCTATATACATTTTATATACATTCTACATACATTCTATATATATACATTTTATTTACATTTTATATACATTCTATATACATTCTACATACATTCTATATACATTCTATATAAATTCACAGAATGTATCGCGCATTATGTGTTCGGGACCCGGGAATGTGGACTTAACATGAAATCAATTATACGAGTTGCTGGAATAATCAACGAAGGAGTTAGCAAAACGCAAAGACATCCAATATCGAAACACGCAAAGCGCCGCAAGAGGATTCTCGCTTCTTGTTTGTTCATTTTTCATGTTTAATCAAGTAGATTCCTCGTCCCATGCCGGAACGCGGAAATTTATGGCGCTTGCACGTCCTGCGGCGGTTGCGAAAAAAGAAGGTAGCGAACGGGGGAGAGCGAGAGAGAGAGAGAGTGTGTGAGAAAAAGAATGAAAAAATGATTATAACTCGGACGAATTCGGGCTGGCGCGACCGAAATTCGATAACGGATGCTGCTGCTGGCTTCGATCCCTCACCGAACGACGATCTCTCCTCCCTCCCTACGAAAACAAGCGTATCTGGGCCAATGATTCGCGTTCTGCGTTCCACTTCCCGACACAAGCCCGTACCCGACATACCGTATTAACGATTTATCTTCGCACCGCTCGCACGGCGATAACAATTCATATGGCGATGACGCGAGCCATGTATTCGTTAACGCGCCAACCACCGCGCGCGGAGTGTATTTCACGTTAAAGGATGTCGACGACTTCCATCCGCGCGATATGGCGCCAACGGATTAAACGCGTCTCTGGGTTCCATATTTGTATAATATTTATTGCGAATGTGAATATTTCCTCAGCCCATCGATACTACTATTATTTCAATCATGCGAGTACACAATAGAAAATATTTTTGCTTGTACTATAGTTTAATTAATTTTACAAATAATTTATATCCGTTTTCCATAACGTCATATTGTACAATTACAATATGATACTATAATAACGTGTCCTAATGATTAATTAGAATCCAGAATTCTTAAAATATGAAAATGTCAAGATTTCAGAATTTTTTAAATTATAATAACTAATTAAAATTGACTCATAGAATCGCGTAAAAATTGCATTTAGGCTTGTGTATACATATGTACCGATATCTTATTTGTTACTGGTTTTTATTACTTAGCTGATTTTGTTTTAGAAAAAAATGCTATTATTTTTTACAAAGAAGAAGATTAGCGACAATTTACCTTTTATTAATTTGATTCGCAATTCATATACCTGATATACCTGTATCGAGGCAACTATTTCGTAGCAGATTTATTTTGCACGTTTACCAATTCAAAGAACTTTAATGGAAATTAAGACGATAGACGAATAACAGTTATAAATATTTATAAAATGTGATATTTGTGATTATTAATTTTTTTCCAGTACAGTCATTTTATTCACTCTTTGAATTTTGCGCTGACTTAAATGTATTATAAATTTGCTCGACAATTTCGAGATAAAAATATAGAGTAACACACGAATTGTCAGAACATTTTTAATAACGCAAAGTTATGAAATATTGAATTTACTAGTTATCTGAAAGAGATATTCCGTGCGAGTGTATATATTATTACGAAACGTTAAATATTGAAACGACAAGAAACATGTGCGCGGTCTTATTATTAGTAGCGCGCGATGCGTTGTAATGTAGGTAGATTCTCCGCGTGTTGTCGGATTTTTACTCCTTTTAATCACTCCTTTCAAACAATTAGCGATTTGCTAGCTCGTGCGATAAATTAATTTCTGCGATCCATAAGTATATCGAGGCGACAATGACTTTATCGTATAATGGATTTATTCTACACAAATTTGTTCGTAAAAATTGAAACGATCGATTAAAAATGGCTAGAAATTGTTGTTTCGTGATATTGACGGGCGATGATTATCTTCACAATAACGCTCGAAATGAGTCTTATATTTTTTTCAGTTTTCATCTAAACGAGTAATTCTATCACTCTTGAATCTGGAGCGCAAAATACACGATTAATCATTTAGATCGCACGATTCACACAAGTTATGGTATACCAATCGTTCATTAATAATCGACTCGATGTGGGAAGAAGAGAATATTCAGTTCGCGATTATTTTGTAACGTGTAAGAACTTTCGGAACGGCACACGGTATTTGGCGTACATTATTTGCGTTCGCCGCGTACGACGTACTGTTTTTACATAAGATCGCTGCCATGTAATTCGCTCAACGTCACTCGAGTCGGTATAGGCAACGACGCGAATCGTTTCTTGTATCGTCGCGTTGTTATCCCTCGAAACACTATTCATTACGAATAATTAGTGATTATTACCCCATACGTTTAACACGATAAAAACAACTCGTAAGCACGCACCAAAGTGACGCAGGGTACCGTGCGGTTATAATCGTGTTTCCGCGAGTGAATGTTGTACATACGAGTGCCAAGAATGAAGAAATGATCCAGGAACGAAAAATCATGAGAGGAGAAGGAGGCCCGAGGAGGCATCGGGCGATGACAGAGCAATCACTGGATAAATAAATCATTACTTATTTGCTATTTTAGTACTCGTGAAATTGATTATTTGTTATTGTTTTACGCGCGCAGCAATTTCTCTTTGAAACATAGATTATTTCGAGCGTTGCTATAATTCGAGGATATTTTTGTATCTTACAGTTCAATGTAGTTTAGAACTCCGCTGCTGCATATTGTATCAGTGAGAGGTAAATTATATTTTGTTTTAATGTGAGGTGATGAATTTATGAAAATTATATATATATATATATATATATATATATATATATATACACGAATATGTATTTCATAAAGTATCAAATTAAGAACAGAAATATTTTATATTCTATATATATTATATATAATATTTTATATATAATAAGTTTATTCACTTAAGATGAGTGGGATAGCTAAGATAGATTGGCAATAACATTCAATCCTAAGATATATATATATAATTGTTCATTAATTTATAATATTTATATTCTGCACACGAGAACGTATATAAATAGAATTTAAAATAAAGTTTATTACATCATAATATTATTGACTCATACAAAATTCCAATTGTTAGAGCCAGTTCCACAAACGTCGGTTAACTCTTAACCTCAGGTTAACTTATCCTTTGTTTCTTTCTAACGTCCCCCTTAGAAAGAGACGAAGAGTAAGTTAACCTAAGATTAAGAGTTAACCGACATTTGTGGAACTGGCCCTTAGTCATAAAGTTTTATTGATTTTCATACTTTTTACCACGCATTCTATATACAGATTAGTTTTAGGGAAATACAGTTGAAAAACGATATATCCACGAGGATATAATATGTTAATAATGCTATTTGGACAATCTTAATAACAAATGACGTTATATTTGATTAAATTTTCACGAATTTATTGATGAAATAAATAATGAAATATATGAAGTCCAGAGACACAAAGTAAAATTATGACAAATAAAATATTGATATTTTTGAGATGCAGAGTTTATTTATACTCATCATGATTCATATCTCGTGGATGCAGAAGATACTTATGTGTATTATATATCTATATTTAGATATTTATGTGAAATATAAAGATAAATTATTAGAATACAGGGTAAACAAAATTAATGTACTTTGTAAATACTTCAGTGTATTATTTTAGTTTCCTTTTCTCCTTCTTTTAAAATATCTTTTTAATACAATTTGAGATCTACGTTTGGTTTTTGAATTGTGTAGGAATGCCAGAATTAAATATTATATGAATTGATATAAAAAAAATAACACGCGTATACTTGGAAATTTTTGATATGTGTGTGTGTGTGTGTGTGTGTGTGTGTGTGTGTGTGTGTGTGTGT
>NW_020218345.1:0-3129 GCF_003070985.1 Temnothorax curvispinosus | reverse complement strand
ATCGTATCCGCGCACTATGACGCGTCTTCGAGAAAAATTTCTTCTCGTAGGAGCGTGTAATTTTTCCACCAGCCTCCGTTTCTCAGTTGATTGCTTCTTACCAGCCATGACGATGACGCGCAACTGACGCAGATATCAGATGTACGTTCTTATCTAATCGCGATGATTCACAATTACATCTTGAATCATCTTTTGAAGTTCGTTTAGGGTAATTTGCACGTTATTCTGGAATGCGGCCATCTTTCTCTCGATTTCATCCTGTCGATCTTTCAAAATTTGCACGCTCTGCTGCACGTAACGTTTATTGGCTGCATCGCCATCATCTACAGACGGCGCTATCCGTCGAATCTTGCGCGATTTCGCGTCAAAGTCGGTGGCGACCATGCAAAGAGCGTTATCGCGCACGTAATTTCTGATTAATCCTCTCCATTAATAGTAAGGTTCCGAACCGCCTCTTCCGAGCGATATACCAAACTTGTTGATCGGCATTTCGATGTTGATTGAATGACTCGCTGTCGCGCCACTTAATTTATAATAAGTCCAGCCTCGCGAAGTTCCTCGATAATCGACAGAATTTCGTTATCGTGACCGGTGTGACCCGCTAGGCGCGAAGCTTCGAGCAATCGGAGACGATCTACAAGCTCGTTGGGATCGTCCCAATGAACATAATAGATCTTGTTGTCGCTTAATGTCATGGCACGCGGTATACCTTTTCCAGCTTTTTTACCCGAAATCGACGATGCAATTATATGGTCGATCTTGTTGCCTGTCATGGCACGCGGTATACCTTTTCCAGCTTTTTTACTTGAAATCAACGGTGCAATTACATATTTATACTTGTATCCCCTGTTGCCCAGTAATCGAGCATGCGCATTGTGTTTGTGTTTATGAACACTCGTCATCAACAGAATGCTCTTGTACGTTTGCATATCGTCCTCCGTGTAGATATCGTCATCGGGATATTTCTTAAAGATCAACTCGTAAAGACCAGGTGTGCCGATATATGGTACGCTGTCGATAATTATCTTGTCCGCGTTGTCCACTTGAAAACGTTTATTACCGAGCATTATTCCATCGTTGTTGAATTTAACACCGTACACGTAATCTATATCGCTTTCTTCATCGCCGCTCAGAACTGCCCCGACGTACTTTTGGCTCAATGGACCCAATTCATCTCGCAACGTTTCTTGACCCTCAGGTGTTTGCAACTGCTGTCGAACGGACTTCACGAGTGGGTCATTCGTGGTTTCAAAAACATCTTCGTTTGCGAGTGATTCGAGCATTGCAGGTATGGCTGATGCGAATACGAAAGGAAAGCTGTGCCAATAACGAGACGAAGAAAAAGAGCATTGCAGGTTGTACGGAAGGTGCAGAGGTTATCGGTGGTTCATTCAATGGACCTTTCGATCGTTTCGCTTTACGCGGTTGTAAAATTTTGGTTATTTCGCTCAAATTAGATGGCACATTTATCGATCGTTTCAACGTAACCGGAGTTGAAGCCATTACGGAGTCGTTAAACGAGGCGTTTGGTCGTTGTCGTTTGAGCTTCGGCTCTTCGTCTTCCCACGCCGTTTCATTCTCAATCTTTGACACGTCAGATTCTTTGCCAACGGTGTTTTCGGCAATCTGCCTTAGAGGCTCGATGATGAGCTTAAAGTGTCTCTCCAACGCGATATCTTCCTCCACTTTACCAGTTTTCAAGGCGTGATACTTTTTGCGAATCGAATTGCTCGTTTTCGCAATTTGATTTGCTATTCTTTCGCGCTCTCTAATCTCCTCACTGCTGTCCATGTTGCGCTAACGTTGTTCAATCGACGCGTCGACAACAATTAACCACGTTTCGGTATCGCAAAGTCGTTAAATCCTTTTCTGTATCGACCATTCAAAATCGCGCTGTCCTTGTCTATCACCACGAATCCATACTTTTGTTGCCAACACGTATGACACAATTTACTGAAATCATCGTAAGACATATCTGTGTTTACGTAATTGTTGTATATGTGTTTCAGATTGGTACCATCCTGTTTAAACATAATCAATAAATTCGCGTTGTCGCGTATAAGATGCTTCGGTATCTTCGCATACGTCTGACAAAGATAGAAAGAGTCAATGTCCGCGTGCCGGCCCATTGCAAAGTATTTTCTTATCGTATCCTGCTTGTCGCACGCCATGTCATCAAAGATAAAAATAGAATTCGGGAGCGCCTCGCTCGGCGGAATGACATCACTGTTATTCGAGAACATAAAGTAGCCAATCTCTTCTATCGGTGTTAGTATATTCTCCAAATATCGATATTTCGGTTGTTGCAACGATTTCGAGTATACATACACGTTCTCGAAACGTACACCGTGCGGACTTTCCAGCAAGCTTATCAAGACGTTTGTCTTGCCGCAATTCGACGGACCGCAGATGATACCGCGTATAGAAATCGGTAGCATGCCTCCATGTTTGCGTACCTCTTTCGTTAACTGCATCCTATCGTCAAACTTTTCCGTATTCAGAACACGCTTACAACGATGTTAGCGCGAGATGTTAGCGCTCTTATTAGCGCGCGTATTCACAACGCAATGATAGCAGCGCTCTGTTAGAGAAAATCGATAATCACGCGAGTTTAGTGCAAAATTGCTATTCAGAACCACTACAAGTCTTAAAAGCGTGCTAACATATTGATATCTTAGCAGCGCGCGATAAAAGTGGTCAGGGGCATGTATAAGCAGATACTACTAACCTAACAAGTTGTGCCAGATATTTATAATAAACAGAAAATGGAATACATTCGTACAATTAATGAAATACGGGAAGTGCGGGATGTTGTGCAAATAGGAGAAAGGATGCCGCAGGTTTTTCGTCACAAGATAGATCCATTCGAAAGATTTAATGATATTCAATTTCGGAATCGCTACAGACTGTCAAAAGAAGCAGTGCGATTTGTGATAGGCTTAGTTAAAGAAAGGTTATCTTCTCAAGCAGGGCATGAGAAGGATGTGTCATCAGCGTTACAAGTGTTGATTGCTTTACGATTTTACGCCAAAGGATGCTATCGACGGAATTAGGTTTGTATTATTTAATTTAATTAATATTTTGTATATGGTTAAGTTATTAGATGAACTTTTATAAAAGTAAAAAATA
>NW_020218344.1:552-6895 GCF_003070985.1 Temnothorax curvispinosus | reverse complement strand
ATGAATTAAAATATTACGAGATTGAAATAATACATTAAAGTTATTAAAAAAATTTAGTGCAAATTTTAAAAACAGCAAATACGCTTTAATAAAAATATCATTTAAATGTTCTAATATAATTTCCGCGGATTTTAATTTATCTTCTACTGTTGCTAACATAAAATAATTTTTTAAAATTTCCCAGTTATCTAAAAGTCTAACAACGCATTTTTCTAAAGATAACCATCTTGTTTCCGACAATTTTAATATTTTATTTCGTTGTCCATTAAAAAAATCTTGGAATTCTCCCAAAATCGCACATCGCTTTGCACTGCCCGAAATGTAAGTGGCAACTCCTCTAATCAAATTTTCGCAAGAAGAAGGTAATTTTTCGCAAGCCTTACTGGCTATAAGCGCGGATGAATGGCAAATACAATTTATTGTTATTAATTCTGGCACTTCCGTTTTAAGATGAGTCATAAAAGAATTTTTGGATCCGACCATTACTGACGCATTATCGCAAGCTAATCCAACAATATTTTTAATAGGAATATTTTGTTTTTCTAAACTTTCTTTAAACATTTTAAAAATTTTATTCGCGGAACAGTCTGTTGCATCTAAAGTTAATAATTCTAATAATTGAGTTACAATTTTTTTATTTAATGGTGATACGTAGCGGACAAGAACGCACATTAATTTTGTATCAGAGATATCCGTACTTTCGTCTATCAAAATGGAAAATTTACTAATTTTTAAATATTCAACAATTTTTTCAGTTTCACGTTTTGCAGTAATATTTTTAACAATACTTGCACACTTATGTCGAGCCAGCGAAAGGTCTTGCACAACTTCAGGTTTTATACAAATATCTTTTAACAAAGGAATTAAATGATCCACGACTTGAAAGGCTACATTATGCTCTGCGATAAAAGTTGCTATTTTAATTTCTGCGCGTTTAACCTGTTCTTTATGTGATAAACTATCTTTAAAAGTAGCCTTAAAATTACCAGAATTTATTTTTTCAATGTGTTTAACCGTTTGTGAATGTTTAATCAAATCTGTTTTGCAACATCTGATAGTTTTGTTACACAACATACAAAGCGCTTTATTTTCAGCAGGATGGGGAGCTAACCATCCTTTAAAAATACTTTCATCTAGCCAAGCATTTTGAAATTCTCTAATCCTACGTTTTTCAATAGCTCCTTTACTTGGACAATCCATCATTCATAAATAAATAAATATTACTTTTTTTCAAATATACTTGGCTAATTGTATTGATCTTACATTTATTTCTGAAGGCACGCGTTTATGTACTTGGTCTATCTTTTTTTTATTTCAATGTTGACGCACAGTTGGCGCATTTACTTCATATCAATCATTTTGTAGAGAAGATAATAAAGCAATATAGTAATGAGACAATTTACCTAATATAATAGTTTTTTTCTCAGATGCGCGCGCGCGCGCACACACACGGCGCCTTCTTTTATCTCTTTTTAAAAAGGTTTGAAATACATAATAATTGTGATACACGTGCCGACATAAAGAGAACATTCATTGTAACATTATTAAGTTAATTGAAACCAAAAAATTCTATAAACTTACTGATTCTATAAACTGACTGAAACAGTTCAAAGTTACTAAAGTGACTTCCGGACCTGTAAGGGCTAAAGTAAAGACTAAACTACAGAGTTCTCTGCTGTAAACAATATGAAAAATACCCACTAATCAATGTCAAATTAAAGTAATATAATAAATATAAATGTAAAGTAAAGTAGATGTAAATTGTTAATATAATTTTTACTTTAGGAACACTTTAAAGAGGAGGAACCATAGTAGGACGGTTATTATTAAGATCAGTGCGTATAAAATGAAGGTTTTAAAACGTATACGAGGATCGTGTGAGACGGTGTACGATCCTCCGTTTTGCGATTCTACATTTCTAGGCATCTCATAAGAACCTAATGGGATGCTAATGTGACGCGATGGGTTGCTCGAAGCAATGCACTCCGATGAACAGTAAGTGCCCATCGCAATGGCATTGATGGCCTCCGCGGAGGAATCCTCCGCACCCGGCTCATCTACTGCGACGACTTCCTCCGGCGTGATTTCTATAACAGACATATCCATCGCGACAACGATTATCGTCTCCCGACGAACAGACAACGACGGTCTGAAGAATCGGAGTAGTACAGCGGCTTTATATAGTAGTACTGCGGCTAGTACCTGTTGGGTGGGGGGCGGCAGAGGGAAGGGGAAAGTGGCGGACGGGTCTCCTAACCTCTGATTGGCTGATGTACGTGAGGAGGGATAATTGGGGTAGACATAGACCGGCCCCTACCAGACCCCCGTAACTCGGTTACGGGCCTACCGCCAAATGTCGGCAAGAACGCGGTAGCGCGATGCGGATTAAGACCGTCCAGCGAGACGCGCGTCCGTGGTCGCTAGGAAGTTGTTTACAAGGAAATGTATCTGTCTAAATATATTATAGTTTGTAATTTGTTTTAAATCTTTATATTTCAAAATTTTGAGAAAAGTCGTGCATAATATGATCATATATAAATATGAATAATTAAATACGAATAATTTGTATATATAATTTTTGATCTAATAGCACATATACATATATATTTTTATATAATTGTATATAATAATAACCGAATTTTGGGCCGATAAAGTCTTATATTTTTGTAATCATATTTGTTCAGATCTTTCAATCATATGTAATATAAACTGTATATGATTACATACAGATAAAATTGTATCATTTCCTCCTCCAAATATTATTATATATGATCGTATAATGTGTAACATATGATGATATTACATTTAATTTTGTATAATTATATTTATACTGGTCAACAAAATTAGCGCATACGAAAGTTTTGCATAATTTCAAATAACTATAACACCGCGGAAAATCATCGCATTTTCATTTTTCAAAAAGCATTTTAAGCTTGAACTTTCTACTATATTAAAGGATACTATATCAAAAATTATTATATTGTATAATGTGTATATTTTGTATTTTTTCTTTTTCTCTTAACAAGTCTCATTTTTTTTCAACCAGTGGTATTTTTAACTCTTTAGTTTAGTCGGTTATGGTATTTAAGAGAAAAACCATTAATATCTAAACATAATATATTAGATTTTCATAATATTACGTGTACCTACAGCAACTGTTTTATGCATTTGGAACGCCAATGCTTGTGGTGGTGATAAGGATTTGATTATTAAATCGGCGTTCTTTGTGTTCACTGTATAGAAAAAGTATATGTGACTATTTATTCTTTCTTATGCGTGGACTGATCGTACAATGTATCTGCGATGTTCACGGCTCTACTTTCGGACGCGAAGTGCGTGGTGCGATCAGGCGGATGACAGTTTGCTCGACCAGGCCAGCGATCATGTAACTTCTTCCTTAGGGAGGGAACGTGAATAGTGAAAAGTTTCGTGTAACTATCCCTTTCTATAGGTGTTGAATAGAAAGGGACAGTAACTTGAAACTTTTCACTTTTCACACTTCCGCCCTACGGGAAACATTACACGATCGCAATACGTACCCTGATCCGAATACGTTGAATACAAACATACCAGCAACTTAAGCCACCAGTCGTCAACAGTCGTCACGAATAATACAATTAAACATAAATACGATTTATATATAGAAACGTTGATATAAGTTGTTAACTTTTTTTTATTAAAAAGCGTTATTACTATTAATTTAATAAAAATTGTCCTGTTCTAGTATACCACAAGGACAAGATTTTCTTGAATTGAAATAATCCGTTGCTACATAGGGAAAAAGGTCTTTAAATTACATAATACTGTGTGTAATAAATATTTTCAGGATCATGCTATTATTTATATTAGAATGATAAAATGATGATTACAGACAGAGGCACTTCCGCTCTGGAGCTGTGTCCACTTTACATTTTACAAAAGAAAAAAAAATTCAATTCTTAATATCTGATTGAATATGAGTGAATATTTCTTTCGTTTTATTCCAGTTTTATAAATGATAGGAATTAATTAAAAAAAGTTTCTCAGTAAAATAAATATATTAGGTATTATGATACAAGAAACGCGTGTAAATAAGGATAATGAAACAAACATGTGTAGATAAAGAGCGTCAACGACAGAATTTTATTTATCCTAATCAGGGACCCGGTCCGAAATAAAATTATTATGGTTCGGTTTCAGTTACGATTTAGTAAAATATTCGAAAACTGTTACGGTTTCAACTTTAGTGTAACGGGTTCTATTTTTTGACAAATAAAGAAAACCGAAAATCGTTTAAACTACGAATTTTTTCAATTCCGGTTCCGACTCTAAATTTTCCAGTTCTCAATATGTAATAATAATAAATAATAGTATTTAATAATATTTAATAATAATTTAAATAATTGTGTGCACTGATAGAAAAATGTGTTGTATTTGTAACCATAATTGCAAATAGCATCTATGACATGGTTGCTGTAACCAAATTGGAGATCTTTATATACAGTTAGTTGTGTACCATAAAATGATCTTTATTATAAGCATTTACCATATATATATTATAGTTATTATTACCAATGTTGTAATAGTAATTGCTATAAAAATGATATTCCTAACTGTAATCATTTTACTATGCAATTGTGATGGTTACAAATACAACACATTTTTCTATCAGTGTACAAACAACGAGATGAGTATCGAGAGACACGGTAGTGGCTCGCGCCAAGTGAACGCGCAGCGCGAGCCCGACCGTGCTCTTTACGCGAGTACGCGACTTGCGAGCACCCGAGATTATCGGATATCTGAGAAACGGCTAAACGGAGTTCGATCGAGTTCTAACTAGGCTCAATCGAAAGCTTGGGGTCGATTTGTATGTGAAAACTATTTTTATTTGTCCCCTACGTACCCTATGAGAGGAGATATCAAACGACGCAAAGTCCAAATGTCAAAATTTTCATTTAAGAAACGTCGTTATCGTCACCTCCTGATCGACCTCTCAGATCAGAAAACGTCACTTTCATACTTTTGATGCAAGAGGCGCTTGTGTGCTATGCGCCTCGGGTTATTTAGGAACCTGTCACACCGACGAAATATAGTGGCATGAGCAGCGATCACAATCGCATGCATCTCGGGTAACGTTCCGTTTCACGGATAATAATGTCTAATGTTAATCATGTGCGTAATAAAATGGAACGCAGTCATTCGCATCGTCACTACGGCGTGTGTAATGGATTATGTGGGTTGCCCATGTGGGTCGCGTGAACTCGTGAAGTGACGTACGTAGTGTGATGAATGTTATGTTATTGTTATGACAGTTTTCGTGAAGTAGTGCATTTTTTAATTTTTATTATACCGTTATGTCTAAACAATGACTGATGTGTCTCTTTTTAAGAATTTATTCGCAAGAGAAACGTATGCGCAAATACCCGCTTTAACAGAAAAGTTGCAAGTTTATTGGTTAAAAGCCATATGATAGCCAATAAATTTTCAACTTTTCTGTAAGAACAGAATTTGCGAATACGTTTCTCTTAGAAATGAATTCAAGAATCGAGCCTCAGAGAGAAACCTCTCCGAGGTTTTTCTCTGTGGAGACTGTGTGCAGACAGTTCGCGAATTGTTCTTTATTAATTGTTTGAGGTACTCGTGATCATCGAATGGAAGAGAACTTCGAGAGAAAGAGAACAGCGAGAGCGGTCAGTGGAAAGAATGGGGACTGGAATGCAGCTTATATTATTTTGTGTGTGATGGCTATTTTAATCTGTTGCGGGTTTCACGGCAATGATATGATAACCTGTATATTACATCGTGGATTACATCGTGGAGGCAGTGATGAGATGCGGGCCGGGTTTTTCGCGCATGCGCGGCGAGAATGATAGCAGTGAAGTAGTTAATAAAGAAAAAAAAAA
Organism: Temnothorax curvispinosus; assembly: GCF_003070985.1. NCBI lineage: Eukaryota > Metazoa > Arthropoda > Insecta > Hymenoptera > Formicidae > Temnothorax > Temnothorax curvispinosus. Next base: position 1,013 of record NW_020218344.1, on the reverse strand, counting down.
AAATGTACTGTTGATCGCCCTAATGCAATCATGTCAAATTTTTTGAATAAAAAGAAATAGCAGATATATTTATGTACAGATACGCACATACGCTCTCAACGTACAAATATATATATACATATATTTACACACAGATATACTTTCACATATAATTATAAGAAATTATTTTATTCTATAATAAAAAATATTAAAAGGAAAATAGGTGTTGAAATAATTTCAAATATTTAACAATACAAACAAAACATTTTATTTTTGGCAGAAATATTAAAGAATACCAACATTTGTTGCAAGGGTAAGGAAAACTGCCAAAAACCTTACCAGTATTCATAAAACAACAATTTATCTTTAAAATACAAAATAATATCATAAACGTAAGAAATTGCAAAGTTACAAAGACACAAAATATTATAGTAGTATACTAATAAAATATAATAAAATAAAAATACTTGTAATCAATTTAA
>NW_020218344.1:0-452 GCF_003070985.1 Temnothorax curvispinosus | reverse complement strand
TTCTACATTACAAAAATAATTTTTACTTGTTATATATTATTTATTAAATTTAATTAATTTATTAAATCCGTTAAAAATGACAAATATAACAATTACTATATACTAATTCAAATTATTAAATCTTTAATTTTTAACAATATGTAGCACATATTATCACAGTACGTAGTTATATAACACAGAACAGTATTATCAGAAAGGAGATATGGAAGGCAATGCAGAAATTGGAAATACTGGAAAAGCTAATAAGAATATGCAAACTGGTAATAACAGATTCGAAGAAAAAGATTAAAATCAATGGCTGCGTTCAGCAGAAAAAGCAGCTTTGCAACTGTTGTAAAATTCTTCAACACGACTGGTTTATACGTTTAGATCTAACAGGAACTAAGAGCAAAAACCAATCGTGTTGAAGAATTTTACAACAATTGCAAAGCTGCTTTTTCTGCTAAACGCAG
>NW_020218343.1:0-4164 GCF_003070985.1 Temnothorax curvispinosus | reverse complement strand
AGAGAGAGAGAGAGAGAGAGAGAGAGAGAGAGAGAGAGAGAGAGAGATTGATTGATTGATTAATATATTTATGCCCAAGCAGAGCTAAAGGGCAAAGGTAACATAATAGTATTACAATAAAACATGGTAGACTGAAATATAGAGAACACGCTACTTAAGTATGTACAAAGCTGATTAATATGACTGTACGCAACTACAACTAAATAGCCATTATCGCAAACACGGCATAAAACTAGTAAAAATAATCTAACAGAACTAAATTAAGAAAAACTAATATCACAGGAATAGTTCCACGCTAAAGCAAGGACCAGAAGAAATGTGAGCAGCAGGAACAGGAGTGACAGGAGCTCAGTCCATGAATTCCAATGAAAACAGATACGAACGAAGACGACTCTTGAAGGATAAAATAGTGGTTGCAGACGTGACATTTTCAGGGAGAGAATGCCAGAAGTTCATAGCCGATATATGAAAGGAATGACGATACGTTTCCGTTCTGAAAGCTGGAATCTGAAAGATTTGAGAGGAAGAATTACTTAAACGTTCTGACCTTCTAAGTGACGGGCTAAGTGGAGTAAGAAGTTCACTAAGATACGTTGGCGAGCCCATGTAGATGATGCGATAGGTCTGACACCCGAGAAAATATAGTCTTCTATTCTCTACAGACAGCCACCCAAGGCGACGTCGATATTGCGATATATGCTCATCTTTACGCAGATTATAAATAAATCTAATGCAGCAGTTTACAAGTCTCTGCAACTTCAGATTAAGTTCCTTGCTCAGGCCGTGATAGACAAGGCAGCAGTAGTCCAGATATGGCAGCACAAGAGACGTCACTAGCCTGATTCTAAGTTCCGTGGAGAGGGAATTCATATTGAACTTTAATTTGTAAAGCGCATGATGAACTCCCTGCGAGACATGCGAGACATGCTTTTTCCAGGAGAGATTCGATTCGAAAAAGACTCCAAGGTTCTTCACCTCCCTTACATATGGCAAAGGCGTATGATTAACAGTTATAGGCGGTAATGAGTCCAGATCAATGTTGTTGATGTTTGTTCCACTACCAAAAATGATGACCTTGGATTTTGCAGGGTTCAATTTCAAACCATTATCATTAGCATAATCAAAGATAGCGTTAGCATCTTTTGAGATCAAATTGAGATTATGAAGGAGATCAGCAGGAGCACAGGAACGATAGATCTGGATATCATCAGCAAATATCATGTATTCAGAGTAGATCAGAACTTTGCCTATGTCATTAATGTAGAGGGTAAACAGAGGTGGGCCAAGTACAGAACCCTGAGGTACCCCACATAGCGTAAATAACCAAGAGGAAAAGTTACCCTCGTCATCGACAACAGCCTGAGAACGACCAGTGAGGTATGAGTAGATCCAGATAAGAGTAGGGACAGAAAAACCCAGCTCTTTAAGTTTAATCAGAAGACGCAAATGAGGCACCGTGTCAAACGCCTTGCTAAAATCAAAGAGGATCATAATAGTAATGAACCCAATGTCAATCGCTCTCTTTATGTCGTCGCAGACCCGCAGAAGCGCAGACTGAGTATTATGACTAGGACGAAAAGCAGACTGTCTCACATTGATAAGATTGTGCTCAGTTAAATAGTCGCTGATCTGCGAGGCAACGATACGTTCGAGCACTTTGGATAGCTCTGGCAGATTGGCTATCGGTCTCGTGTCTGACGGGGATGATGGGATACGAATCTTCGATAGAGGACGAATAAGCGCCCGCTTCCACTGAGACGGAAAGGTAGAATGTTCTAGTGAATGATTGAGAAGAGCCGTCAACTGCAACGAAATTACAGGCCAAGCCAGACGCAGAATATAGAGAGGAATACCGTCTACTCCCGCTGCATAGGAATGAAGTGGTCTCGTGGAGATAAGCTGAAAGATCATGCAAGGCGTGATCACAGAAAAAACGAATTCAGGACGTTGGGGTGGACTGGGAACACAAGCTATAGCAGACATAAAGTCATCGAATAAGCAAGGCGTATGAGCATCAGAAACAGAGACAAAGTGTGCATTCAATTGATTTGGTGTGAAATAATGCAGTGGAGAAACAAGGGAAGACTTGACAAGGCCTAAACGTGCTAATTCTCTCCAGAGCTTTGCTGGGTCGGTAATGGATTTAAGTGAGTTAAGTTGAAACTCACTTTTAGCACGCTTAATATCTGAATTTAACTGGTTGCGAAATTGCCTGTATAAGGAATAACCGAGTGCGCTATTTGAACGCTTAGCACGCCTGTATACTTGGTTGCGAGTACGAATTCTGGTCTTAAGTTCGCTTGTAAGCCACCGCACAGGGGGCTTTTTAATGATAAATGTACGCTCTGGAGCAACCACATCCAGAGTGTCAAGTAAGATTTCAGACAGCACAGAACAAGATCTATCGACATGAGACACAGAGGATTGGTCATAGCTAATTTCGCGACAATCAGTAGTAACATTTGCACACGCCACAACTTCAGGGCTCACAGTTAAGGATCGGAGATGGTCCTGGAACTCATCCGCAACAATAGTCCGATAACAACGCCTCGCAATGGTACGCTCAGTAGCCAACCTCTCGCCCAGTGACAGCGATACTTCGATCAGATCATGCCCCGCAATGAATGGGCACTCAGATTTGTAAAATCTGCGGACCTTCTCACAGTCGTCAACCGCTAGGACATCGAGCCATGAGTCAGTGGTAGCCGTGTGATACGTGGCTTCAGATTGAATAATAGTCATAGAAAGGCTAGACATAAACTCACGCAAGAAGTTGGCTTCAAAGCTGTTTGACAGTAGATTACAATTTAGATCGCCGCCAATGATAATATTTTTATAGAGATGAGATACATTAGTGAGTGCTTGTGCAAAATCTTGGAAAAGAAAACCCTTGGGTCTCCTGTATACAGACGCAAATAGTATAGTTTCGTTACATGGCAGTCGAATTTCAATCAGAAGAAATTCAGGAGCATTAAGATGAGTTGCAACAGAAGACGCAATTAGCTTAGCCTTAAGTGAATGATGGACGTAACAGGCTACACCCCCTCCTATACGCCCAACCCGATCATGGCGGATCATAAAATAACCATCCAAGGCCACAAGTTCGTCAGAAACACCATCATGAAGCCAAGTTTCGGAAATAGAAATAATGTGATACGGATTAGAGTCAAAGTGGAGCCTGACAAGCTTAATATGACCACGAAGTGAATTCGCATTGAATTGGGCAACTCGGAAATTAGATTCAATGCTATTTGAGTGCCTCTGTGGACACATCCGGCACGGTCAATCAAGACAAGTCAGGTCTGCAGCAGATCTTATATAAATAACAGGCGAACCATCGGATTGCCTCACACAAATACGCCCCCGTCTCACCCATACATATTTGTACGATCGCTCCTTAGCTAAACGCTTAGTCTGCTGTAGCAACTCGTAACACTCCTTTGAGAGTAATTCATTAACAAATACAGCAGTTTTAGAGTCATTTCCGCAGACCTCCCCCTGCTTGAGATCACCCTTGGCTCGCTTCTTCGAGATTATAATCTCACTAACAGAATTGGAGGACACAGTGACGATAAGTGAGTTACCAGTCACTGTGGCTTTGGAGTTGGCAGAAGCAGAGTCAGGGGGAGACCTACGGACAGTTCTAACATTCAAAATATGAGGAGACAAATCTGATGCACCAAGTGCAACAAATAGGTTGCGCGCCATTACAGAGGGAGCCTCAGAAAGTGGTTCCGGCAGGCCAGACACAATGATCTCATTAGCGCCAGTGTCCTGACGATCCATACAAGCCGATTTTAAGTCTAAAAGTTCTCTTTTAAGAGCCGCATTTTCATGTTCCAAGGACGAAATACGTTGAGCATGATTAGCAACAGACTCAGATAGGCTATTGATTAGGTCTAGTTTACTATTTATCATCTCGTTTGTCCTTTGCTGACTATCTATGAAGGCAGAAATTCTCGAATCTGACCTCGTAATGTCGTCATTGATCTTCTGCTGATTATCAATAAACGCAGAGATCTTAGAATCGGACATCTTCATCTGTTCAATCAGACTCAGCAAAAGCTCGTTAGTCGCATGCTGTGGGGTCGACTGAGTACGCGAATCTGCAGAAAAGGCCATATTGTCAAATTCAAATGAAAGCGGTGCTGTCTCCGATGCTGG
>NW_020218342.1:0-4077 GCF_003070985.1 Temnothorax curvispinosus | reverse complement strand
CGTGGATGTCGATGGCCTCGGCTTGTACGGTCGACAACAATACGACCGAATTTGACCTTACCGTGCTCGTCATAGTGACGAGGGGCTCGCTCTTTGGCGGCGGCGAAGTTTGCTCGTTCGCGGATTCATCGCTCGCGGGGGTGCTCGCTGAGTTCGCACTCCGCTCAAAATGTAGCAGCGTGTGGTGCTTATTCCGGCACGACCGGCACGTCCCTGTCGACGAGCAGTTATCGGTGCCATGACCCGCGCGGAGGCAATTAATGCACAGGTTCGCGGTCTTCGCCGTGGAGTGTCTTTCTCTAGGGGACAGTTTCAGAAACTGCGGGCACTTGTAAACAATATGTGGCCCTTGGCACACCGGGCAGTTTTTTGTGTTCGTCACGAACGCCGAGGCTGATGCGGAACCCTTCAGCGCAGACGACGGCGATTGCGCGAAGCTTGATATGCCCGACACGGACGCGAGAACTCGGCAATGCTCGGTGAGGAATTTTATGAGTTGCGTATATTTGGGCATCTCTTCGGCCCGATGCTCGGACTCGAATTTTTCTCGCAGCGAACGAGGGAGTTTCCCTAGCAAGAACCTGAGAAGGAGGTAGTCCCAGGCGTCCGTAGGAAACCCTAATAAGCTTAACGCCCGCGTATTCTCGACGAACGTATCTAATAGCGTGCGCAGGGGGGCGGCCGATTACGATTTCAACGGCTTGGCGTTCAACATCGAGTCCACGTGGTAATCCGTCAAGTCGCGTTTGTTCTGGTATCGCGAAATCAGAGCGTCGTAAGCGATCGCGTAATTGTCGGCAGAGAGGGGGAGGTTTTTTACGACATTGAGCGCCTCCCCTTTTAACGACGCCACCAAGTACTGATACTTCTCCATAGGAGAGAGGTCTTGGTTTTCGTGGATCGAAGCGTTGAACAACGCGATAAACGAGGGCCAAAGCGCAAGGTCTCCCGCGAACTGCGGGAGCGGGAATTTGGGCAGTTTGATCGACGACGCCCGAGCCGGCGCCTGAGGGTTCGAGGTGGACGCGTGGTCCGCGCCCACGAACTTCTCATACCGACCGATCACCCCGAAACGCATCGTGTCGAACTCCCTCCGAATCATATCCTCCGCGGCGAACTCCTCGTCCGAGGCGTTTTGAATAATCTTAAGATAAGCCGCTTCAAAGTCTGCAACTTATCTAGCCACGGTAGGGTAACGGACTAAAAAACCCGGTCGCTGGGCGACGTTCTCCGCGGCGAGCATTGACAGCTCGTGGATTTCCCTCATGCGCTGAACGCAGAGCTCGCGCCTAACAATCTGGGCCCGGCTCATAATGATCGCGTGTCAAGATTCGAATTAGGGTACAACCACAGACACCGACGAAGAGAACGACAGCCTCCGAGTTTGGAAAGCCAGGAAAACAAGACAGCGGTCCCGCTCGCCAAGGTGACGGGTACGGTCCCGTCCGAATTACCACCTGAGCGCGCGGCAGAGCGTTCGCGAAATCGGCGTTTTAGGTAAAATTATGCGAAGGTTTGCAAGAGGCGAGGTCAGGCACGGGATTGATAGCGATGGAGGTGTTGCAAGGAATGCACAACTTTAAAGGTGTTAACAATAATAAATCAAGTATCAGATATATCATCAATCAAATATATTATTCGGTTGGCACAGGCAATCGACTGCAGCGAAACATGCACTCCGGTATCTATATGTTGCAGCCGGACCAAAATTGCGACGGTGTGATATGTGGCGCGCGGTATTACGGCACCAGCAGTACATACGACAGTAGCAATATGCGACGCGAGCAACAATCCACGACACCAGCAATAATTACTCCGACAGTGATAGGGCCTTCTTACTTTCCCACCTTAAATATTATTGTAAGAACGTTAAGTTTATAATTGATACTCTCCTGAAGAACGACTATCCTTTGACATTTATTTTTGATACTATCAACATGAAAATTAAAGCGTTACTTAACAGACGCACTCGCAGACAGAATGAATCTCTAACCATTTGCGAGGAAGAACGGCGTAAATGGTTTACTGTTCCATACGTTGAGGGGATCTCCGATGATTTTACAAGAGTTGTCAGGGATCTTAATGTCAGATTGTCTTTCTTCAGCCTAAACAAACTCAAAAAATTTATTAAAGTACAAAAGGATGTCCTCCCAGCTCAATCGAATAAAAATGTGGTTTACAAAATTTCCTGTAGAGAATGTGACGCGTCATACGTAGGCCAAACTAAAAGGCAATTAAAAACTCGAATTTCTGAACATCGGAGCCACATTAATAGAATTACCTCGACACAATCTGTCGTCACTGAACACAGGCAGAATCTAGATCACGATTTTGACTGGGAGAATGTGGAAATCCTAGACAAAGAGAAATATTTATCCAGGAGACTAATTTCTGAAATGATTCACATAAAACTACAGGAAAATAGTATTAATTTGCAAAATGACACCGATTTTCTACATTACGCATACATAATTATTTTAAATAAATTGTAAACCATGCCTACGATTGATGTCCTTATTGGCTGTACAATTGTTATGACGCGTCGAGCTCTCGTGCTCTCATTGGTATTTTGAATTTTATCACAATAATACTTTTATCATCGACACAACTATCTATGTATACATTCGAATTCTGACTACGTTACGTTAAATGTTTTTATTCCGTCCGTCGTTTTTAAAATGTCGATGCTACCGACAAGTCACTTCGATTATTTATTAATTCCCACGTTCTCTTTGGCCATTTGGTAAGTTAATCACTGTCTCGGGTTAATTAAGGTTTGATTTTATACATCAAAATCTTACAGATAAGGATCATTTGGTACAAATAACACGAGTCGACGAGCTTGCTATTTGGTTTGGAGATCGTGGGCTAACCATTGTTATCGCTGAGGATGGCTCGAAATTGAGCCGAAACGTTTGAAGTTATATCCAAGAAGATGAATAAATGAGACATTACGCAAGAAGAACCGCGTTTGACCCTTATAGCCTCTTTTCTTCCTGTTTTGTTAATTACTCCGACTTCTGTCAATCAGACTGCGATGTCCAATGATCGCCGCGAGCCTTATCAGAGAGTTGAGTATTTCGCACCGAGAGCCAGTGTCAACAACGGTGTTCTCGATCGATGACAATATTCGTAATTCTACGGTCGGAATAATATTTTCGAGTCGCACCGAAACCGACTCAGCAACAGCGAGAAGGCAGGATCACGCTCGTTATTGCGCGCGGGTCTATGCCGAAAAACTTGTTTACACGCGCCCGGCCCGTGACCGTGCTCCGGGGCCGCTGAGGGCGAGGCGAAACGTGTGATTTGGCCGAGAATGTTCTCGATCCGAATATTCCGGCCACTAATCGAATCTCGATTAATTCGCGTCAAATGCGAGGTTCGCAATTAATCGCAGATAACGGCTTGACACGTGTTATGCGGACGCGAGCTCCGCGCGAGTAGGTATCGCGCGAATCGCGTCTTGTAACGCGCCACGCGCTATTGCAATTCGCGATTTAATGCAGATAACGACGAGCGAGGATTCACGCGGTATTCTCGCCGTGAGCTTCGAACGGGAGATATCACGCAAAATGTTAACACGCCGCGTGTTATTGCTCCTCGGTTATAAACGCGAAGTTAATGAGCGAACGAGCGAGGCAAGTGATGTAACGAGAGGTCGGTGGTATTTTCTACACGCGAAAATCCGGCTCGAATGGACCTGTTTTTTCTGCCCAGTGCTCTGAATGTCAACGTGAAGAAATTCAAGCAAGCGCGGGTAAACGGCGGGAGTAACTATGACTCTCTTAAGGCGTCTTTCTTTTCTTCTATTTCTCCTTACTCTCTTTTTTGATGGCTCTTGGAGCCATGGTGGTGCATGGTGCTGGCATTAGCCCCTGGTTGATCGACCCTAATGGCCGATCTCGGGGGCTTTTTGCGTTAAAATTTTTTGGAGAGGTTAAGATCCGTGGTGCATGGTATGCATTGGCCCCTGGTTGATCGGTCCTAATGGCCGATCCCGGGGGTTTTTTGCTTTAAATAGATTTGAAATTTTTAAAGAGGTTTGAGCCCCTGGTGACCGTAGGTCCCGGGGGCTTT
>NW_020218341.1:1361-2737 GCF_003070985.1 Temnothorax curvispinosus | reverse complement strand
CCGCTGCACTCAATCGACCTATGAGCGATCAACTTTCTACACTTGAAACACGTAGGCTGCATGTGAATTCAGCTTAAACTAGCCCCGACACAAGAAACACATACAATTTAACATGCATAAGGTTCATACAGATATTTGCAAAGCCAATCCAAGAAACCGAATGAAGCCACGCTGACACTTCGCGTAACAATTTCGCCAAGCCGGCAATAGTTTTGTTCACCGTTTGTCGACTGTCAATGTCGATACACAAGATCGATCGCGCACAGGTCCGCCAATCAGATCACACCGGCGCCGCCAACCGCATCCCACGCAGGTCAGCCAACAGGATTACAGGGCATGCACACCTCAGAGAACCGGTGTAGAAAGGAGCAGATCAGATAGCACATGCGCAACAGGTGTTGGTGTCCCTCCAGAATGATTCTCAAAAATTAGGTTAGAATCAAGAGAACATTCAACACGCAAATTCCAAGAATCAGGCGAAAGCACCTAAAGAAATATGAACAGCTCGTGACGAGCTACAATAAAACATGCTCACACCTGCAACAAAAGAGCCCGAAGGCAGCCAACAGCAGAGATATGTCGAATAAAAGCGAGAGCAACACAACAGACGTGCACGCTGTACTCACGAGAGAGAGAGAGAGAGAGAGAGAGAGAGAAAGAGAAGAGAGATACTCTTTGTTTTATTTCTTTTTTATTTCATGAATATGATATTTCATTAACTTTCTGTCTTTCCGTTTTTTAAGAAAAAAGAATATTCGCACATTATAAGAGAGAGAGATAGAGAGAAGGGAAGAGAGAAGGAAAGAGAGAAAAGGGGAGAGAGAGAGCGAGAGAGAGAGAGAGAGAGAGAGAGAGAGAGAGAGAAAGAGAAAGAGAGAGAGAGTTCTTTTTTATCTTATTGACTTTCTGTCTTTTCGTTTTTTAAGAAAAAAGAAGGATATTCACACATTATAAGAGAGAAAGAGAGAGAAAAAAATCTATCTTAAATAATTTCTTTTAATTTCATTACATCATACTAAATATAAAACCCGACTGTTTGTCTGTCCGTTCGTATATGATATTTTATTAACTTCCGTTTCTCATTAAAAAGAAGGATATTTGCAAACTATAAGAAAGAAATAAAGAGAATAGAATTAGAAACATTGTTAATAAAAAAGAGGTTACAGATTTTTTTTAAATGTATGTTTTTAGATTTATTTCATTTTTATAAGAAAGAGAGAGAGAGAGAGAGAGTTTATTTAGATAACTTATTTATAAATTTTCAATATGTAAATTTCATAAATTTTATATTGCAATATAGATTTGTTCCTGTTTTCTTGATTTGAGATAGTAATTTACGGAATAATGGTATAACTAAGGCAAGTGAGGTAAGGACT
>NW_020218341.1:0-1351 GCF_003070985.1 Temnothorax curvispinosus | reverse complement strand
AGATGGTAATTTACGGAATAATGGTATAACTAAGGCAAGTGAGGTAATTGAGTTTCTAACGTAAGGTGAGTTTATTCACGAAAGAAGATAATTTTTGTGGCGGCTGCAAGCGCACCGAATCTGGTGGCGCAACCGCCACAACACAAGCGCGCCCCGCGCCTGCCAGACGGCAGCCCGTCATACACACCCCGGCCGGCGAGAGCACCGGCGGCACGGCGAACGGCCGCACGCAACGAGCACGTGCAATCAGCAAGCCGTCGAAGATAATAACAAGTACGCTCCGCTAGGCGGCTGCCCTTTCTCGTAAGAAAAATTCGGCGACCAGGATATAAAAGGACCGGCAAGCGACGATACCTTCGACTATCCTCGCACAGCTATACCATACCGTATCAGCCACGAGAAGGAAGTCTTTTGAGAACGCTGCGCAAGTACAACCGTACCAAGCCGCCAACTTCCCGCTCATCGCTGCCGACACATCAGAGCACATCCGAGCCTTGAGCACCAGGCCACGCAGACGGAGGATCCGGACTCAGCCGAGCAAGGGACCTACACACCGCCCGGCACACCGCCGGCGTGGAGGAAGCCCGGAGCGTGGGGAACTCGCCAGCCTCTCCACCGTACAAAGGCACAGCCGTGCCTGGTCTGGAGGGAACGTTTGCCAGCCGACTAAGGCGAAACCAACCGGCCCTTTTCAGGGCCACATAACACAAACGGCCCTTCTCAGGGCTCCCAAATATCTCTAACGAACATCGCCATCTCGCACGAATTTTGGCCTACTGCCATAATTTTATTTTTTATTAATCATACTATAATATAGAACGTAAGTTCATAGCAAGTAATTTGCTTTCATTTTTGGAATTTCTTAAAATTTGGGAATCTTTTTGAAAAACTAATTTAATAAATAAAAAATTAGGATTTTAAATTAAGTGATAAAATAAATATATTCGAAATATTATTTTAAAAAAAGATAGATGTTGGAAAGTGATTAAAATATATCGTGTGTTTCATTTACCGAGTTGTCGGAAATCGATAAATTGATCCGGATAGATGTACAAACATCCGGATGTGTACATTTAAAAAAAACATATGTAAGAAGAAATTGTAAAATTATTATAAGACCAAAATATAATTAATTAAGACGGAGAAACTTAATTATTAAAATATACATTGCGTAATTTGGTGGATTTGAGAAAAATGCCAAGAAAGAGAAAAAAAGGAAATTTGTCTAGAGTGAGTTCGGAGGGCATGCGTAAACGACAACAGCAAGAAAGTGAGAGTACGGAAGAAAGGAGGGAGAGATTAGAAAATGATGCAGAGAGACATGCACAGCAAAGAGAACGACAGCGAGAAA
>NW_020218340.1:0-2531 GCF_003070985.1 Temnothorax curvispinosus | reverse complement strand
GAAACGAGATATTTATCGTTAAAGTTGACGACTATCAGGTCATGAAACCTGTCATACCGACAAGATGTAGCGACTACGAACATGCCTCGCAGCCATATGCGCATGCTCCGTGGCCGCACGCGCACATGCAAAAGTGCGTGAATTTGAATAAATCTGTGCCTTACTAAATAGATGAGTTTACAATATACTAAAAATAATTGATACAGAAATTCGTATGTACTTGGCCAGAAATAAACGTTTTTTTTTTTTAAAGAATCTCTATATAAAATTGTTTGTATTTTGTATGAAGATTTTTGAAGTGCAATTGAAAAGGTTTGTGAGTTATTTGTTTAATTGTAATTAATTATTTATTTTTACACCATGCATTTAGCCGAAATAGATAAATTAATAAAAGTTTTTACATGGAATTATTTGTATTTTGTATGAAGATTGATGGTTAGTTAAATAAAATGGAACTTTGGTATGCGCGAGAAACAAGTCTTTATTATAAGTGATTATATTGGCGCGTTGTAACAGTGAGCTTCTTCTTATATTTTCTTGGCTCCTGCCTCTTTTCAGAGGACAATACGGCGTAACAGTGATCTGTACGTAAAGAAGCGGGAAGAACCCAACGTAAGAAGTATACATAGATTGTCGCTCACAAAGAACAACAACGACACTGCTCGCAGCGCCATTGAACCATAGACTAATGCTAGATGTAATACCAACATGTTATAATATACATGATATAGTATACATGACGATGAGTCAAAGAGCGAGATCGCAATGACCGATATAAAAGTGGATTAACCTAGTCGCGAAACGTTCACCCGTTATACTGTTGAAGAACCGACCGCATATCATTCCGTTTTTTTCTAATCCCGCTGTGAATCGATTTTCCAACTAACGTATATTTTATGTCATATGTCTTTATGAGATCAATTACTTCAAGACGACACATTTTTTTTAGAGCGATTGAAGAGAAAGACAGAGAGCTTGTAAATGTCGCGAATAACGTCTTGGATAAATATAGTAGCGTATACGTCAAGTCGGGAGGCGAATAGAAGTTAAGCAATGGAGAAAACAAAACAGACCATATACAAGTTAATTTAATTATGATATATTTTTAAAAAATGTCATATAATTTTGCTTCCTCATAGAGGAAGCTTTGTTTTCGTAAATTCGTATATAAACCTTTGATTGTGTATAAAGTTGGATCTAGTCAACCAAATTTAAAAAAATTACATATGAAATAGGGGTAAAAGAAACCAAAGAAAAGATTGGTTTTTGAGTTTTTTCTGCCAATATGTTCAGATTGTTGTAAAACGTCGAAATATCGCCTAAAAAAAAATGTCAATATGTGTGTATGTATGTGTGTATGTATGTGCCAAATTTACCGAAATTTCTATAACTCCAGAACTGATCAACCAAATCTTAACCAATTATATATGAAATAGGGGTAGAAAAGACTGAAGAATATAATAGAATTATTAAAAATTGTTAATAATAAAAGGGTTACCGATTTTTTTTATATATAATTCTTTAAGGCCGGTATTCATAGTCGAGTCTTATATTCAAGATCGTCTCAAGTATAGTCTTAAGGCGTCATCAGCCAATCAGAGGGCCGTATTAGCATCTTAAGACATATCACTTCTTCTATGAGGAAGCCATGTGCAAATTTCTAATTTGCACCATTTTTTTATTTTTTATCTTTGAAAGGATAGGTATTTGATTTAAATAAAATTGGCTTTAGAAACCGAAAAAAACGGTCTATTTTTAATCAAAATAACTCGCGTTTTGTTAATTTAAATTTGATCTATTTAAAAAATAATGTACTTTTTCTTAGTGGCTTAATTAAGTTAATTATTCCTTAGTGGAGTTGCGCGCTAATAATAATTTCTTCGTTTTAATTGCTTGTTCTACGTGCTTATAATGAAGACTTCCGGCTACACCATTTAGCTTCATATAAGATTTTCTAAATAGAAGATATTTTAAATAAAATAGTTGCACAATTCAATTTAGACCATTTAGACTACGTAATCTACTTATACGCGAGTACCTCGACGCGCGGGTGGATGGTGTGAGTATAGCTGAGAGCTGTTTTCACATTCAGCACCGATGTAACAGCAGATTTATAGACTATACATATATCCCTTATGTTTGCGAATCACGCAATCTTTCTCTTGACTCGGCGCTTGTCAAAAGTGATACAAGGTATTCGGGTGTAATAATCGGCGGTACTACAGGTGCTAGATGCTACTGGTGATCATTAGCACTTTGCCGATGTAGCAAACCGCAATTAACTGTGAAAGTCATTTTATTCAAAATATGATGTAACTGATGTCATGCGATTTGGAAGCTGTGGGTGTCGACTACGAGAAATGCGCGACTATACTTGTGATAATAAATAAGGTGGTTATATATATACTTGGTAAGTGCTTGGTGTGCAAAGAAACTAAACTTAACCAAAATCATTAAATCTACAAAACAATTTGCTTTCGACGATAATGATTTTACTCATCAAATGGCGTCATAAAATCTTATTCCTCAAA
>NW_020218339.1:0-3884 GCF_003070985.1 Temnothorax curvispinosus | reverse complement strand
TATTGGAGTAGTAAAATCTCCTCATTCCCCTCTAATTAAATCGATTTAAATAATAGTAAAGAATTTACTACTCCAACACAGGAGCTGTGTTGTAAGTCTGACAAGTTATGTCGGCGCGCAATTTATTAAGGTTGGAAAAAATATACGTGTAGTACACAAAAAATATTATTAGGCTATTAAGATCCAAGCTCGGACCGCCGTAAACGGCTTATTTAATATTGATTGATTGTATAACGGTCACATAAAACGGGGGGTCTTATTTCTCTTATATTATTAAAAATATTATAACTTTTTTAAAAATTTTGTTAGTATTTTATTAAAAGAAAAAAACTAATAAACGTATAATGTTTATTCTAGTTCAGACAATAACCACACTTATTCTGAATAAGAAAATTTTTTGTTTTTGGGTTTCTGATACCTATAGAACAGCCAGAATCATTTACTCCGTCTGTCATTTACACCTTCTAGTGATCATGCAGGATATAACATAGAAAAAAATAGCATTTTTCTTACTTAAAAAATAAAAATAAATTCTTAAAATAAGGTTAAATAAGAACATGCAAAGTTTAACAATATTCGCTTTCTTAGTTCCGCTATAAAAAATTCCCATTTATGAAAAATACTTATTTTTAAGATCTTTCAAACCAGAATACGCCCTTAATTTATTGTTTGTTATTAATATATTGTTATTAATTATATACATATAAGTATTAGAAAGCATATGGTATAAAATAATTTCAATATTCAAATTATTGTAATAATAATAAAAAAATAAATTATTTACATTTTCTTCTGTGTGTGTATGCGTGATGTTATTGACAATAGTTTTTTTGCACGTTTACATTTCTTTTACAGATTTTTTACACGCTTAATTTTCACAAGTGTGATGTCAAATACAGACAAGATTTTTGTTTATCTGTTATAAGCGTTATTTCGAATGCAAGATTTTAATAATCAAACGTTTTTAATAATCAAACATTTTCAAACTGCAAACGAGGGACAAGCAATATCATCTACACAGCATGTAGCCTTAAAATACTATGATCTTTTCTAGCAGCACTAGCGTATAATTTGTCCGCCGATATTACGAATTTCTTCTGCAGCAACACATAAAATGTTAAACAGTTTCCTCGAATGGTTGTAACAACGTCTTGTTACAACCTTGCTTGTAGCAACGTACTTGCATTATTAATTTGTTAAGGTATTGTTCACATTCTTATTCTAAAATAATAATCCTATTAAAAAATGTTTATTCTTCTTTAAAGAAAACGCTGTCTCAAATGTTATTCTTTCAAAAAATTTTGACAGACTTGGAAGAAAGAGTTAATTTATATATAGAGACAGAAACTTATCTTAACTTTTAAAATATATTTTAAATTTCTTTAATGCATATAATGCGCGTGTAAGTATGAAAGTGCAATTTGTTTTTCTAAATATTTTATCATATATATTTATATTATACATTTTTTAAAAGCTTAATGACAATAATAATCAACGGCAAGACGTTTGTGTTGTAAAAATTTACAACATAAAAATACACAAATTTATATAATTAAATGTAAAATATGTCCGTTTAATTAATAATATTCACGATGTTTAGAAATACAAATTGGATTTTCATATTCACACGCGTGTGGCCGGGGCGTATTAAAAAAAGAGGTGTGGCCTCGGGGGGTTAATGATGCAAAAGCATGCAGACGTTGTTATAATTGTTCAAGAAAACTGTTCAATATTTTATGTGATTGTTGCAGAAGAAATTCGTAATCTCGGCGAATAAATTATACGCTAGTGTTTCTAGAGAAAATCGTAGTATTTTAAGACTACATGTTGTGGATCATATTGCTGATCACTCGTTTGCAGATTGAAAATGTTAAACGTAATCTTGCATTTGAAGTCACGCTTATAACAGATAAATAAAAATCTTGTCTGTATTTCACATCACACTTGTGAAAGTTAAGCGTGTAATAAATCTGCAAAAAAAATGTAAACGTGCAAAAAAACTTGTCAATAATATCACACACACACGCACACACAGTAGAAAATGTAAATAATTGATTTCTTTATTATTACATTTGAATATTAAAATTATTTTGTACCATATGCTTCTTCACACTTATATGTATGTAATTAATAACAATATGTTAATGACAAATAATAAATTACAAGGGCGTATTCTAGTTTGAAAGATCTTAAGGACGTTCTCCGAAAAATCGATTTTCTCTAGATTTTTTTTAAAACTGTGAATATACATTAATTTAGGTGTGCTTTATGCGTGGTATAAATTTCAGTACCTCTTACGATATTAAAAATCGAGATATTGAGCTTCAAAGTTTCAACTTTTAACATGGAATTCCTATTCCGAGCTATTATAATATAGGCATAATAAATTGTGAAAAAAGTTTTCTCTAAATGTTTTTGAAAAATTAGTATATAATCCATAACAATAGAAATAATATGCGATAAGTGTCAATAACCTTGCGGTACGCGTTTTCGAGAAATACTAGTGTAAAGTACGCGATTTGATGAATTTTTCGCTCGGTTCAGGAATGACAGAAGAGGAGAGGCGTCAGTTATTACTTGGCAACGCCGCATGAGTTCTCACGCGTGAAGTTAACTTTTTATTTTTTAGTTGTTATATGTAATATTTTGTATATAAACAATGAAGGGTCAAAGCACATAACATGGCGTAGCGATATACGACGGTCGTAGTACCCGACCTGACAGATCAGGATACGCCAAAGTTTGTGCGTTACTTACGTCCACGACTACGACTGTCATATGTGCTTTGGCCCTAACTTTAGTAAAATAAATTTTTCTTTTTAGGCACGAATACAAGTTGAGCACGACTGGAGCCGGGGAAGGTTTTTAAAAATAGGTATTTTTCAGGATTTTTTAATTAGGTGAACGAAGAAAGCGAATAACGTTAAACTTTGCATGTTCTTTTAATCTTATTTTAAGAATATATTTTTATTTTTTAAGTAAGAAAAATATTTTTATCTATGTTATATCTTGATCACTAAAAGACGTAAATAAGAGATGAAGTAAATGATTCTAGCTGTTCTAAATATCAGAAATGTAAAAACCAAAAACTTTCTTATTTAAAATAAGTGATGGCTATCGTCTGAACTAGAATAAACTGTTGTAATCTAAAATTACAACGGGTAATTATTAAATTATTTATAATAAAATTATAGAATAGCCTTTCGAAAGACTTCGAGGAAATTGCCTTTCGAAAGACTCCTCAATTTACGCTGACGCGGACGCGGAAGTTCATCAAGCTTCCGCGTTAATCGAACTATTGCGATATGCATAAGAATGTGCGACAACGCATTTCGACCCAATATTGCGAGATGCATAGGAATGTGCGACAACGCATTTCGACAATCGCGGAACCGCGGGAGTACAGCGAGATTGCGAATGCGCTCGGTCACTGACCGACCTCATTCGGGGGACCGTCGAACCCGGCGGAAAAGTGCCGACAGGGCATAACTCAAAGCAATATAAGGGACCGTCGAAGAAGCCGCGACGGAGAGTAATACACCGGAGACTCTGCCCGTGACCGTTCCCGTAAGTCGTGTCGCGAAGGTTTACATTATAACAAAGCGCGTGCGAGTTATAATAATTGTGAAAGGCAAATACAAGTGTAAGTTAGTGAGTGTAAAAGGGGCGCTGAAATAAAGCTCCAATAAAAAGTAATACGAAGTGAAGTTCATTTAATGACGCCTACACTCCCGTTCCACCTGCGAACCCGACCGCTTTCCTAGTCTGCCCGCCTGTGCCTACCGAGTCCCAACTCGTAAGGTCAAAGGATCCCGAAAATAATAAACGTTTTGCCGTAAACCGTCACCAACCGGCGACGCGGCATAACAAAACATTGTTTATTA
>NW_020218338.1:637-9229 GCF_003070985.1 Temnothorax curvispinosus | reverse complement strand
GAAAGCGATACGAAACAATGTTGGGCGCCAGGTGTGGATACGGCCACACCACCGTTTACTCTAAAATGGCGCGTAGGCAAGGAAACTCTCAAGCAAGCCTACGCGTCTCTCTCACCCGCGAAAAATACTCTACATGAACTCTACCAAGATCCGACATAAACTCTAATTATCGACACAACTTTTAATTCACACGTTATGACACATCCGCTCTGGCCGATCGCAACGACTGCTCAGGAATTTCGTTAGAGGGTCGTGGTCCTTACATAGGCCGAATGCAGAGGGGTTTGACCTTGGCGAGGTGAAACAAACACAAAAGAAAGCACTCAAGTAACATGTAAATCAAAATATAATATAAGAGAAAGCGTGATAATAGCGGTACACTTACAGGACGCGAACGAAGTATTCACCGCGATCCATCGCAATTCTCCGACCACGCAAGGTCGTTCGAAGGGTTCGCGCGTTATAAACAAACTCGGACGCAGAACTAATATTCTCGAAACAGACGTACGGGTAACTTGTACGCGCAATAGAAGTATGCGAAACGCAATAATATACGCCGATAAAAGAATACACGCACGAAATAGTCTACGCTAAGAAATACGCGAACAGTAATAAGATACGCCGACGGAATAATACCCGCAATCACCATAATCCACGCTAACTAACGAAAGAGTAAAATAAACGATACGCGCACAATAATCTCTCGCAAAATAAACGATACGCGCAATATAACTCAACGTTCCTCGCAAACTAAACGATACACGCAATGTAACTCAAAGTTTTCCGCAAACTAAACAATACACGCAATATAGGAGTTCTCACATAACACCTCTCATAAATAACGCGAAGCCTCGCCGCACGGTCCACACCGCGAGCACGTGATACTCACGCCTAATTCAGCCCGGGGCGTGCGGTACTCTCAGCCGGAGTAAATCTCACTCTAAATTTCTGAACGGTAATCGAGGCCGATTTCGGGCACCTTCTTCGAGAAGGCTGACTCTATGTCCGGTATGCCGACGCCTCACACTTCCCGTGGGCGCGGTAATTTACGTATCCCGGAGGCCGACACGCCCCAGAACAACCGTACGCACGAAAGCCCGCACGATGAAACTTTCACTACGCGAAAACTAACTCTAGCGGAAACGCAGATATCTTACACACAGATCGGTAGACGCGATACTCATAAACGGTAATCTCGAAAAGCTCGAAACGGTAACTTAACTCTAATGACTGTTGAGCCGATCCGCGAGACTTGATCTCGCAACACGCGGTCGTTCGTCGTTACTCGATTACACTCAAAATCTTATACCACACCGGTCGAGTCGGGAAGAAACGGACGCCCCTTCGGTATTCTTACGGGGAGTCAGCGGGCGGGCTATGTCTTACCCGTAGGAACGACATGGAAAAGCGATAATCCCGGCAAGGGATTCACGACAATGACGCGTAGGTAAGGAAACTCTCAAGCAAACCTACGCGTCTCTCTATAAATAAATAACTCTCTATAAATAAAAATAACGCGAAACGGTACTCGACAATCCGCCCCGCTGTTCCCCGATACCTGCGGTCCGGGATTGCTGGTCGTTTACATCTCGTCCTTCCTTCCTTCACAACGCAACTCCTAGGGCCCTCGCTTATTCCTGGCGCAACGGGAAGGCCCTTGCCGTACGTCAGCCCACGCTCGCGATCGACCCAACAGTGCCGGGATCGTTTCCGCGGCTTCGACTCGCGGTCCTCTAGATCAGGGCGCTTCACCGCACCGGCGGATGGCGCCACGCTGTCGAAACGGGCCCTCCGGCCGCTTCTTCCTGAAAACTATAAACTCGGCAGTACGCGCGCATTACAAAGATGGGAATGGGGAAGACTGTGACTTGCACACGGTGCAACGTCACAGTATAAGTGGACAGAGATGTTTCAATACTTCTTATAGACACAATATTTATAAGATGTAATCAAACTTTTTTATTTAAAAATACATAAAAGCATATTTTATCTATTTATATTAATTTATATTACTTTATATTAATTTATATTAATTTTATAATAATTGTGCTTATAATTAATGTCTCGAGCTATAACTTTATTCACACACATTAAACACAGTATTTACTTTTACTTACTACTTGTTTATTATCGTCATCTTCTGATCTTCGGGTTCTCATTGCAATTATAAAGTCTGTATACTATTACGCATATTAACAATCTGTCGGTCGTAGTATCTGTAAGATACAGTTTCTAACTTCGAGATAGTGCTCGAAATAGTCAAACGATAAGCACCCTGGAAAAGATTTAGAAAATTATATGACGAAATCTAGATAAGTTGCTGCAATTATATCTTAATTTGCAACAATACTAGTAGAAATTTAAACGTTTGTGCAAATATTGATAAATATTTGCATAATTTATTTTTAAATAGCATTTCAGCAAGATAGCTGCATTATGACAAATTATCTTATTGTTAATGGAATATTTGCAAAATTTAATGTGGAAAAAGATTGCGTAATAATTGTGAAATATATTTTGAGTTTTATCCTCCTGTATTACATTATTACATAGCATACTCTGTGTTTGCTGAATCGCTGCTAGATGGCATCTTTTTTTTTGTACGTAAAAATAATGAACACTGGTATATGTGTAGGGGAGACCGAGGCGAAGTCGGCCGGATTTTTTCGGTGCCGATTTTTAACAACAAAATAAATCATTTTAGTGAAATATAGTATGAAATATTGTAAAGAGTGAACCCTTGGCTACAAAATTTATACAGGCATTTTTAGTCTGTTGTTTTGTTTAACTGGTATAGAGTAAAAACGACAAAGGTGCAAAAATCGAAAAGTCAAAATTCCCGGGGCGGATTCATTATACCCCCAGGGCGAATTCGTGTCTTTATTCTCGGACTGGATTTTAAATAAAGATACATAATTTTGATTATAAAAAATAATAGAATACACTTTATTCATTGTTTTTTAGTATAAAAAATAATAATTTCATGAAGAAAATCAATTTTCTTTTTCGCTACCAGTGTCACTAAAACAGTTAAAGCATTTAAAAACAGAGTCTAACGAGCGCACGCACTCGTTGTGTGCCTTACGCCTGCACGAAATGCACTGTTTTTCATCGGCTCTGTCTATTATGTCCGAGCATACGCAGCACATATTATTTACCTTTCTTGATTTTTTTCGCTCACTACTCATCGAAGGCTGCGGTTCTAATTGCGTGGCATTTTTTTGGGCCGGCCTCTCTTTCTCGGCGTAGTGATCGATTTTATCGTTGACTTCCTTGATTTCTCATCTTTCTTCCGCTTCGATTCCGCCTGCTCAGTCGCCAATTCCTTCATTTCAGGCGAGTCAGTAAGAACGGCGGTCGTCTTTCGTTATTTTCGTCCTTTACGAGTTGTCTGCCTCGGAGCGGCTTTAGGAAACGCTCGAATACTTTCAAGCGTCGCGCTCAAGTTCCGTGTATCATCACGACGGGACATGGAAGAATCCATAAAATCAAATTCATTTTTATTCTGTTCGGCTGCGTCAGGTTCGGCTAATGTATCCGGATCGGCTGCGTTAAGATTGGCTTCTTCGGGACCAGCAGAAGTAGAAGGGTTCTCCCTATCCGTAACGCTACTCGGCAAAAATTCGTATTCCTGGAAAATGTCCGGGTTGAATGGAAAAATTCCAGTGCATTCAAATCCGGACACAATATTTTGATGCGTTACGGCAAGTGGCAGTGCCTTAGTCACGATTCCAGGGATGTCATATCGTCATAGTCCTACCAGGATTCTACAAGCTGCTCCTTGTCGACGGCAGCCGTTTTGCGATGGTACGTGCGTACTATTTTCCTGCAGTTGAGAAATATAATGACGCATTTGCAACGGAAAATAGAGTGAAACCACCAGACCGAGTCCGCCCCGGTGGCTCGTGACCGATTTCGCCCCGAACACAAGTTTTAAGTTTGGTCGCTTATAAAATAATAGAAATCAATGAAAATAAAAAAACTACACTAAATTCGTGTTCAGCATGCATTACTCTTTAGAATTACTTACTTTGAGATTTGGAGAGACAATAATACTGAAAGTGAGACTTTCGTTTCCGGAACGATCGAGATGACAGGTGTGACAGTGTGCGAGTAGAAAGTGAATTGAAAGGAGAGTTTATAGGAGGCGGAGGAGGGTGAGAGTGTACGAGAAGAGAGGAGTAAAGGTGAGTGAGTGTGGAGGTGAAAGGGGTGATAGAAGGAGGAGCGGGAAAAAGGGATTAAAGGGTAGAAAAGTGATAAGGCACGGGCAAAGGATACGGCACGAACGATAGTTGGTGTAGAGGGGCGACGCGATAGGCGAGCCGAGGCGCGTGCGGTAGCGCTAGGTAGGGCGAGAACGATAGACGGTGTAGAGGGGCGACTCGGCAGGAGAAAGGAGGTACGAGCTTTGGTGCGAGGCAGGGCATAGAGTAGAGTACAGGTGGGAGGGAGAAGTGAGACGCAGAGTAGGCAGAGATGTACGAAGAGAAAGAAAACGGGACGGAGATAAAAAAAACGATAGACAAAGTAAAAGAAAAGAATAGAGGAAGAGGAGGGGGAGGACGAGTGGGAGGGGGAAGAAGTTCGAAGGATAAGAATATAGACAGAGAGAGGAGGTTCCTGGTAAATAGCTTAGAGGAGAGAGGATGGGAAATATTCAATAGAAATGTAAGAGGACACGAGGAGGAGGAGTACACGTTCACGGAGGGAAGAGGAGATACGGTGATTGACTATGTAATAGGGGAAGGAGAAGTAAGAGAGAAGATAGAGAGCATGATAGTGGGGGATAGAGTGGACTCGGATTATCTTCCCTTGGAAATAGTAATAAGAAGAGAGAATGAAAAGGAAGGCAGAAAAAGAGGGTAGAAGAGAAAAAAAAGGGGAGTGTGGAACGAGGAAGGAGCAAAGAGGTTTATCGAAAAAATAGGAGAGGTGGAAGAAAAAGTGGAAGAGTTGAATAAGGAATGGAAAGAAATGGAACCAAGAATAACAGAGGCAATTAAAGGGGTAGAGGAGGAGCTGGAGGGTAGTAAGAAGGGGAAGGTGGGATGGTGGGATAAGAAGTGTCAAGAAGTGAAAAAAGAGGCGAGAAGAAAATTAAGAGATTGGAGGAAAGAAAGAGGAGAAGGTAGCGCCTACAAAGAAAAGAGGAAGAAGTTTAGGGAGCTGTGTAAGAGAAAGAAGGAAGAAGAGAACCAGAGATGGGAGAGAAAAGTAAAGGAAGCAAGGAGGGAAGCGGAGGTATGGGAGATAGTAAACAAGGAGAGAAAAAAAGAAGGGGAATTGAGAAAGAAATAGAAAAAGAAGAATGGAAAGAACACTTTATGGAGTTGTTGGGAAGAGTAGAGGGGAGGGTAAGGATGGGGAAGGAAGGTGGGAGGGAGGAAAAGGAAGGAGAGAAGGAAGAGGAAATAAGCTTTGAAGAAATGAGGAGTGTGATTAGGAAGTTAAAAGATGGAAAGGCAATGGGAAGGGATGGGATTCCAGGTAAGGTTTGGAAGCGAGGGGGAAAGGAGTTGGAGAATTGGGCATGGAAATATATCAACAGGATATGGAAGGGGGGAGGATGGCCGGAAAATTGGAAGGAAGGAATAATTGCGCTAATCGTGAAGAAAAGGGAAGGAAAAAGGGCGGAGGAGTATAGAGGGGTCACAATAATGCCGTCTTTGTATAAGGTGTACACAGCCATTCTGGCGGAGAGGTTAAGAGGAGATAGAGGGAAAGAGAATAGTACCACAAAATCAGACAGGTTTTAGAAGGGGGATAGGAACAATAGACAACATCTATGTGCTGAACTACTTGGTGAACAGAAGGTTAGAGAGGAAAGGAAGAAAATTGATAGCATGTTTCGTGGACCTGAAGGCGGCTTTTGACTCGGTGGATAGAGGAGTACTAATAAAAGCTATGAAAGAAAAGGGAATAAGGAAAGGATTGGTGAAAAGAACGGAGGAGATTCTAAGGGCGACAAAAAGTAGGGTAAGGGGGAGAAATGGGAGAAGTGTTCTAGACGGGGAGGGGGTAAGGCAGGGGTACCCGTTGAGCCCGTTACTGTTCAACGTGTTACTAGCGGATTTGGAAGAGGAAATGGGTAGAGTTAAGTGGGGAGGGATAATGCTAGGAGGAAAGAGGGTGTATACTTTGGCTTATGCGGATGATGTAGTGCTAATTGCGGAGGACAAGGACCAAATGAGGGGTATGCTAGAAAGACTAGAAGAGTACCTGGGAAGAAAAAGATTGGAACTGAATGTGGGGAAAACAAAAATAATGAGGTTTAGGAAAGGAGGAGGGAGGGATAGTAAGAGAAGGTGGAGATGGGAAGGAAAAGAGTTAGAAGAAGTGAAGGAATTTCGGTATTTAGGGTATGTGTTTCAAACGAACGGAGGACAGGAAGCGCAAGTAAGGGAAAGGATCAAGAAGGCGGCCGCGGTGATGGGGAAGGTCTGGGGGATAGGGAAGAGGAGATTTGGGAAAGACTGGGGAAAAAGACTGTGGCTGTTTGATAGACTGGTATGGACGGTGTTGGGTTATGGAGCGGAAATATGGGAATGGAGAGAAAAAGAAGGAATGGAAAGGTTGGAAGAAAGGTATATCAGATGGGTCTTGGGAGTGGACGAGAGAACACCGTGGTATCTTGTTAGGGAGGAGCTAAGGAAGAAGCTAAGAGGAAGAGCAGGGATGAGGGCATGAAGATTTGAGAAAAAGTTAGAGGAGGGTAGAGGAAGTGAACTGGCAAGGCTATGTTGAGAAGAGCTGAAGGGAGGGAAGAAGGAAGGGAAAGCAGGCTCAAGCTGGGAAAAAGAGAGAGGAAAGTTCTTCGAAGACAGAGGAGTGAAGTTAAAAGAGTTGAAAAGGCTGAGAGGAGAAGGTGGAGAGGAATGGTTTATTAAGCTGTTTGGAGGAGATAAGGAGACGCAGAGGAAAGAGAGATGGGAGAGGATCGAGAAATCAGGTTATATTAAATAGTACAAGTTTATAAAAGAAGAAGGTATCCCGGGATATCTGAAGAAGGGATGGGGTGAGAGTAGATGGAGAAGAGTGGCGAGATTTAGATTAGGGAATGAAATGACAGAAAGCAGTTACTGGGAAGTGGAAGAGAAAAAGAAATGTAGGTTATGTGAACATAAAGAGGAATCGTAGGAGCATGTATGGGAAGAATGCAGGAAATGGGAATCAGAAAATAGAAGTTGGCAGGATGGGTATTGGATGAGGAAGGGGGAGGAGAGGAATGGATGATAGAACTAGAGGGGGAAAGAATGAGAGGAAAAGGGGAGTCGGAGAAGTTAGAAAAAGGAGGATGGGAAAAAGAGGGAGTGGGCCAAATAGGGAAGAGCTGAGACAGGAAAAAAGGAAGCCGAAGGACGGAGTCGCGGTAGAAACGGAGGAAGAAGAAGAGGGATGAAGAGGACTACGGGGAGAGAGGGTAAACTTTTGTGAGGTCGCAAATGGCCAGGCATAGGAGAATTGAATTTTTTGTAAGAGGTTTGGGTACGTTCCTCATAAAAACGCCTTGTAAACCCTGCTGAAAAATACAATAAACATTAATACATAATACTAAAAGTATTACAAACTTTCGACGCGGAAAAAATTTTACTTTCGACCTGCGAAAACACGTTTGCTTTGATAACAATCACAACATGGCACGTAATCTTACTAAACTCCGTTGGTCATGGCAAGTTCACACAACATACAAATTTTGAGATAATTGAAAATACGATTCAGCCCCGTGTCCGACTTTGCCCCGGTCTCCCCTAATTATTATATATTGGTGTTTGCTGAATTAATTTTGCTTCTAAATATTGAAACAACTGTGTATAAACACCCAAAATTGAATTTATTAATTTTGGTGCAAATATCATTCAGAAATTTTATGCCGGCAAGAACGCTGGCAAATTATTTTATAATTAGTGCAATAACTTAAAATTCTTCTCAATTGAATGCTGTAATTATTGTACCATATTTGTGCAATTTTCCTGTCAGGGCAGTTGTATCGCCATGTGATATTCCGTATCCTTCTCTCTTAAATTATGGTATTGTTTAGTTGCTTTCTGTAATCAGAAGAATTCATTTATGGATTTTTAAAAATGAAAAATAAAAAATTTTAATCAATTAAAACATGGTAATATCTGAAAGATACATGCAATCAATGGATTTACTTTTCCGATTACGACCAACGATGTGTTAATTATCGACCTATGCATACGTTATATTGTTTATTTAGCTCTAAGTATTACTTAAACTGCATGACCATTAACCCTAGAACGGTATGCTTTTTAATGTAACGTAGATAGAGTATACATGGGTTACAACCTGCCGTTTTCTTTTTATTATAACTTTTGATCAACTGCACATTTTAGGGCAAACTTTTTTTAAATTGATAGTTTAGAATCTGAAGAACTTGAATATCCATGTTAGAAGCAAAAAAAGTTTTTGCACAGGATCTATTTACAAAATATCAAAACAAAATTTTTTTAATTGAGTAAAATTGAAGTTTTTGGTTATTTAATCATATTTCTTTTTCTAAAACGAGTTGTGATCTAATTTTACAAGAATTGTAAAGGTCTATAGTTGTACTAAAGGATTAATGCATAT
>NW_020218338.1:0-537 GCF_003070985.1 Temnothorax curvispinosus | reverse complement strand
GTTTTCCTGTGGGCCATAGGGCAAATGCCGGGCGGGGACTTGGGGAGCCCTGCGGGGCGTTGGGTCCACGGGAAGTTTCCCCTCCCTTGTCCGAAGACTTCGTGGGAGAGCGTTGGCGGCCGTCAAGAGGAGTACGACAAGTCGGAGAACCGGAGCTCGAGGATGAGACGGGGTGGACGGCCCTTCCTGAAGTCGGCTTAGGAGAGTCTGGCCAGCTTTCCTTGGAGGCCAATCGCGGGGAGGAGAGCGAGGAAGCTTAGTCCCCTTGCTCGTCTGGGTGCACGCAGAAAAATGCATTAGTTGCAGTAACCATAAAATATTGGTAGCTTTTTTTTGGTTCCGGTAACTGTACGTTTTGTTGGGAGTACTATCAATGTTTAGTTGTCAAAGGGTATAAAGTTTGGTTGGCATTATGAGGTAACGCCTACCAAAATGTATGATATGAAGCCGACCTCAACCAAACAGTTTAGTACAAGCGAATTTGCCGCCGAATTTCTGCATAGAATAAAGTGGATTTGATAAGGATGTTTTAACTTT
>NW_020218337.1:0-4219 GCF_003070985.1 Temnothorax curvispinosus | reverse complement strand
CTCTGCACCGTAGCTCACCGGGTAACGGAACTCATTAATGCTCCTCAGTGTACTACTAAGATATACGAATATCCTGCCCGACTACGCGGGAGAGGTCCCATTATATCGGCCGCCACTACGGTCCATGGTTGTTGAATTTGGCGTTGTCCCATCAAGCCTGCAGGAGCTTGCTGCTCCACCTTAGTACGCTGACACACCACACACCTCCTTACGTGGGCGGCCACCTCTCGAAACATATTGGGCCAAAAGTAGGCAGCGGCCACTCGATGGTACGTCTTTTCCACCCCGAGATGTCCAGCTTGGGGGTCATCGTGGGACTCCTTAAGGGCCTCCCCTCTCAGTTCCTGCGGTAATACCATCTTCCACTGTTGCAAATCTTCCACCAGGTCTGATACGATGGGCCGGGGCCTCCGGAAGTACAATTGGCCCTCCACAAGTTTCCAATTACGGAAGCGCCTCGGGTCTCCCTTTACCTCCCGACAACGCTTGAGGTACCACGCGTCCTCCGTATCGGGAGCGTCCAGCGCAACGATGGCTCGCGCCGGGTCCGGTTCGACTACGCTCTCATGAAGGCGGGACAGAGCGTCAGGTACATGATGTAAGGCGCCCTTGCGGTGTATAATCTCGTAGTCATATTCAAGGAGCTCTAAGGCCCATCGGGCCAACCGGCCCGTGGGATTCTTCAAGTTGTGCAACCAACGGAGACTGCTGTGATCTGTGATGACGGTGAACTTATAACCCTCGAGGTAAGGTCGGAACTTTTTAATGGCCCAGACCACGGCTAAACATTCTTGCTCGGTGACCGAGTATTTCCGCTCTGGCTCGGTTAACGCACGGCTCGCGTAGGCTATGACGTGCTCTACGTTGTCAACCGTCTGGGTCAGTACCGCACCCAGTCCCACAGAACTAGCATCCGTCTGCAAGACGAACGGGATCTCAAAGTTCGGACAGGACAGCAGCGGGGTAGTCGACAAGTGGGTTCGCAATTGCTCGAAAGCTTCTTCTTGTTCGGAGTTCCACTCCCAGCGTTGATTTTTCTTCAGCAGCCTGGTCAGGGGTTCGCTCAGCGTCGCGAACTGGGGAATAAACCTCCGATACCATGAGGCCATTCCTAATAAACGTCGAAGCTGTTTGATATTCGTGGGTCTAGGATACTCCACGATAGGCTGGGTCTTCTCCGGATCTACGGCCAAGCCCCCCTCCTGCACTATAAAGCCCAAATATTTGACTTGAGGGCGGCAGAATTCACACTTCTCGGGGTTGATGGCGAGGCCAGCGCCAATAAGTTTATCCAGGACTCGACCAAGCCAGAGTAAATGTTCCTCGAAAGTCGGCGTGGCGATGATGATATCGTCGAGATAGGCGAAGACATATGGCTCCATCTCGGGGCCAATCAGGCCATCCAAGGCTCGCTGAAACGTGGCAGGGGCTCCCGTGAGTCCGTACGGCATGCGGGTGAACTGATAGTGGCCCATCCCAGGCACGCTAAACGCCGTAATCTC
This sequence comes from Temnothorax curvispinosus, assembly GCF_003070985.1. NCBI lineage: Eukaryota > Metazoa > Arthropoda > Insecta > Hymenoptera > Formicidae > Temnothorax > Temnothorax curvispinosus. The sequence continues at coordinate 2,717 of NW_020218337.1, read as the reverse complement.
TCTGCACTCCTTCGAGAGAGGAATCTGAAAGTATGCTTGACTAAGATCGATGGTGGAAATGAAACGGGCGGCACGCAATTTATCCAGGATGCCAGTCATATTAGGCGAAGGATAGGCGTCTTTCTTTGAAACCGCGTTGACTTTCCGAAAGTCCAAGCAAAATCTGTATTTTCCGTTAGGCTTTTTCACCATTACCACGGGATTCGACCATGCGCTATGCGATGGTTCAATAACTCCAGCCTCTAACATGGCTCGGACCTCTTCACGCATGGCTTCCAATACTTTGGGGGATACCAAATAACAACGTTGCTTGATTGGGGGGTGGTCCCCGACGTTGATCTTGTGTTCAGTGATGGTGGTGAGGCCAGGACTTGTCACAGCTGCGGGGAGTCGAGTTCCTAAAAAGTTCTGTAGCCGAGTCTCCTCGATTGGGGACATCCTCGCGAGTCCACAATAATCTTTAAGGGCCTTCTCTTCTGTCTCGAAACCATAGGTGACCGACGGGTGGTCCGCAAAGCTCCACCGATTGGAGGCAAAATCGAGTACAATTCCAAAGGCGCGCAAAAAATCGACTCCGACCAGGGCGGGAACCGACAAATTCGGTAGCAGCCAGACGGATATCGCTTGGGTTCGTCCTTCGAGAGGACAGTTGGACCTCCTCATGGGCCTCCGCGATCTCTCCATTGGCTGTCTGCACTCGGAAGGTGCGCCCGATCTGAGTTAGGATGCCGAGCCGTCGGACGATACGAATCCCTTCCCATCCCAACAAGGTGCGATTAGAGCCGGTATCAACCAAAGCGGCCAGGGGGTGCTTTCCCACTCGTAACCGAAAATAGCCGAGAGGTGGACTTCCCTCGGTAGGGAAAGTACCATACGCACAACCATGATCTTCGTGCGGACTTGTAAGTTCTTGGGCCTTCGAAGACTTCTGAGGAGTCGTAAGGGCCCGATTTACGATCTCCCGGTCGCGTTTCCCGCGCAAATGGGACAGGTACGCACGGTATCTCCCGTGCGTCCACAGCGATAGCAATATACACGGCGAGGCTCCGTACACTCTCGCGCGAGGTGCCCGATCTTCGCACAGTTCCAACACTTGCCGGTTGATCTGGTCTTATCTGCCGCGGCGGAAGTCGTCGCGGTAGGGGCCTCTCCTGGAGATGTGGCCTCTCCCCCAGCGGGTGTTTCGGCCCTCTGCGGGGCTTTAGCCGGAGTGGCAGCAGCAGTGGTTGCCGGTCTCGCGCTCTTGGCCGGCGCGTGGTAGGCTAGCTCTGGGAACATAGAGTTATTGGGAAGCGGCGGGGCGCGATACTGTTTCGCCGCGAGATGTGTCCTCTCAAAGCGGGTGGCGATCTGTTCCAACGCGTCGAAACTCCGAAAGTCCTCTCGGTGGATGGCTAGTTGAAGCCGAGGGAGCATATTGCGATGAGCATAGTTAAGCTGCTCTTCGACCGACCAAGGTGGACTAAGGCGGTCGAACAGGGTGATCATGCAGGTGAGATAGTCTGCCGCTGACTCGTGTTCCCCCTGGGTACGCTTCATGATCTCTTCCCGCAACGCGAATTGGAAGTCCGGGTCCCCGAAACGGGACCTCCACGCGAATTCGAACTCTGACAAACAAGTCCATTGAGATCGTCTCTGGCGGAACCAATGTAACGCGATTCCGGATAAGAAGAAAGGCAAGCATTTAAAAATGTCCTCGTCTGACACCGGGATCAAAGTCCGGCCCTCCTCGATACGAATCAAAAATGCTTCGGCGTCGTTTCCCCGGGCTCCCGAGAAAGTCAGGTTCCAACGCCTCATAATGTTGTAGACGTCTGAGGCCGAGGCTCCGGTCCGTCGCGTCGCCTCGTTACGTGGCCGCGCTCCCAACCACTGGAATTCGGGTGCCGTTAGGACCTTCCGGCCCCCCGTTCGGTTCGGACTCACATTATCTGCGTCCGGGGGATCGTTCCTCGTCTCGTGGGGGGAGGCTCCACTGAGTCCCTCCCTCAGAGTCCGTTCATAGCGCTCCAGGCGCTTCCGTAAGGTTGGTACGATTCCATCTGTGGTTAGACCCCTTTTTATCAACTCTTCGTGCAGTTGTTCGAGGGATAATTCCGCAATCCAGTCCTCTGTGTCCACTCCGTTGGCCATCTCGAGAGCTCACCCGAACGTGTTATTCGCGACTCAATGTCTTAAAGAGGGCGAAGGCGAACCGTTCACCCGCGGAAATCTAAGTTCTCTCTCAAAATACCCACCCGAAATTTCACGGTCTCGAAAATAGCGGCGAGCGTCTCGCTCCTAACCGCTCTTAACGATTAACAGCGCGGTTAATAATACGAAAGCAACTCAATAGCATCAATCAAATCAATAGCACACATCAACTCAATAGCATAAATCAGGTCAAGAACACAAATAATACTTGGGCAAAATAACATTGGGTAGAGTGCGCATATCTACACGCTCCCTGTATGGGGGACCAACGTTTGATTCTCGAATGCCTACTTACTAATATTCCCAGTATTCGCTGGCTGGTAGGTCTTTCTCACCTTGGCAGACAAGGCAAAATCTCAATAGGTAGAATTAAACTCTGTGGCCATACTTATAGGCGCTCTCTACCGACATAAACGTCTCATATAAAGGAGATTTCTCAGTACAAAAAAAAAGAATTCGCAACCAAACTACTCGCCAAACCAAAGTCAACTCTCTTGTAAATGTTTAAGTGGGCCCCACGTTGG
>NW_020218336.1:0-3530 GCF_003070985.1 Temnothorax curvispinosus | reverse complement strand
CTTGTTGGAAATGGTAATGATCAAATCAAAAAGACGGTGTCTCGAATGTTACTGAAAATGGCTTCCTTCCTTCAGACTTCGAAAGGGCTCGTAATTCCTGTCGCAACGGTTCTCTCGAACGTTGTAGCAAATGGCTGCCTTCCTTCGGTCCACGTGCCGGCGTGGCTCGCCGGGACGGATATCCCTGGATTCCTCTCGGTAATGTTCGCAGTGTCAAGTATATTTCGTTGAATAAATATTGAGTATAATTAATCACAATATGAAACACGGATAGACAATTCAAAAACTGAGATACGCGACACCAACAATATGACGCAATAATCTCGATCTTTCGCAACAGAGCACGAAGCATCGTGCACGCAATCTAGGAAACGAATGCTCGCTCGGCCGGGCTGCGCGCCCCTCCTAACATGCTTGAGCATGCGCGGTAAACACGCTCTTCGCCGCCTGGGACGCAACGTTGTCGGCGCCGCTCGCGCGCTTTTTCCGAGAACTGCGTGGAATGCGCGGCAACCTATTGTATTACAATCGACGCAAAAAAGAATAACAATCTCTCTCTCTCTCTCTACTCTTCCAACTTCAAACAGTAGGCAATAAAAAATAGGCGATAATAAAAACTAACGAAAATAAGATAATAAGTACTTACCGAACATCAAACACGTCGCACCACACGACGTCCGGTGGCCACATCCAAGGTGACCTCCAGGGGGTGGAGAAGATGCACCCAGGTATCCGGGGGCGTTAGCAACGCTTCTGCGTAGGAGGGAGGGGGTGACGTCGGCCCCGAACCCAAATTCGCTGCCATCCGCGCACTAAGCGCGGCACCCTCACTTACGGCACCCGCACGAGCAGCGCGGAGCCAATACGTGCGCCAACATGCGTCGCACGTCGTCAGGACAAAAAAACGGTTACACAGACGGCACCTCATTTTACAATTAGCGCAAACAAAAAGTACACTTGGGACTACGTCTCAAGAGCAACTAAACGCGCGAGGATTGAAAAGGAAGCGACAACCGGAGACGCGAGGGCAATCGGAGTTCGGGAGGAGATCAGTAACGGGCATTCTTGTACGCAATAACTGTAAAGCAGATTCAATTAAAGTATTCTTTATTCGAAGTGCCGTTTATCGAAGAGTGTTCTATCAGTCACCCATCCCGCCTCCTCCTTGGAATGACCGAACCTTAGTGTACCCAAAAAGGGGCACAACAAATTGCATTTCGGGCAAATGCTTATCGCGCTTGCCAGCGCAAACTATGCGTACAATTATATTAGACCGTTGCTACTGTCTTGGGGACACTCACCTTTTAACGGTAAATATAGATTGTTGTTTACTTTTCACTTTTCGATCGGTGATACATCCGATATTGTCACGTCTGTTACAGGCACTGAAGAAGCTCGAAAATTTGAAACATCTAGCGATAAGGAAATGTCACCGTATAGCTGAAGGCGCGTTTCAAGTTGTCGGTCAGCATTGCAAAAGTCTGACAACATTGGAGCTCAACGGATACTTTCCTTTCGCACAAACGACGGATATGTCGCATGTAATTCACCTTGTCGATCTGCAAGTTTTAAAAATCACGCACAATCCTAAGGTATCGGACCATTTCCTCATCGATTTAGTACAAAATTGTCAGCAGCTTACCAACGTAGACATTTCGGGTAAATTACAATTGTGTGTGTGTGTGTATATATATATGTATATTTGCCACTTTTTTAATCATATTTTAAAATTATTCTTTTATATCCAACAGGTTGCTACTACGTGACTGATGTCGGATTAACGGCTATCGCTACGTTGGTAAGACTCGAAAAATTAGTCGTCAGTTATACGCGTCTACTTACCGACGATGGCTTGAAAAACGTGCGTGGCTTAAAAGAATTTGAGTGCCGAAGATGTCTATTTAGCGATCGGGCCATGACAACGCTCATCCGATCCTCGCCTGAATTACAATTGTTGGATCTCTCCGGATGTAGGAATATTACGGACTCCACTCTTGAGGTTGCCAAAGACGTTTGTAGCGGTCGAACCAACAACGTGACGTTGAAGATGATCTGTGGAGGAACGGGAATTCTCGCCAAGAAAGAAATAGGTCGAGAGAAAATGCCTACGCTGTTGAATTTATATTCAAACCGTCTATATGCGAAGTAAAATTGCGTATGTCTCGTTACGCGCCGTCCACAAAATACACGACCATTGAGATACCGATTTACGGGGCATCAACAATGCCCGCCGAGAGACACATTTCGACCTCTCTTTTACGCGCCGCATAAAGCCGGGAGTACTTTTCGCCGCCGTCTCCGCGCCCCGTCAGACTGTCGCCCGTTTTACCAGCCTCGGCCGAACGGGTGATCGTGGATTCTTTTCTTTTTTTTTTGTTGCCATAACGGTCGCGGATGACGAACAAGTAAAATTGTTACAAGTAACGCGAGTGACAAACGTAGATTTAGCGTGTCGCGAATACAGCTCGCGTTTAGCTCGGACTCTGCGGTAAAAGCGTGCTGTATGTTTCTCCTTTTTCTTTTTGCGATAATTTTATAGGGTAGACGTATTAGAATAAGGTTTTGCAATTCGTCCAACGGGCGATGTTTGTTATGCGTGATCAAGAGACGAGTGTTTTATTTGTTACGGTATTGCGATCTTTTCTTTTTTTTTTATTTCATTTCCTTTATTATTAATTTATATTTTAATTTTTGTTCGCACCGGTACGCCGGCATTATTAAGAAAAAAAGCGAGACACGCCGTCGAATTTAGCACAAAATGTACAAATAACACGTTAAACGACGTTTATTAGTTTTTTAACGCGCAGAGATATTTAATATTTCTTAATTTTATACTCGTTTGTTTTCTCTCTCCTCCGCCCCCTTGTTTCTGTCTCTCCTTTTTTTCTTTTATTTATCCCTGGAGGATTTTCGTACGCTCGCTACCTTCTTGGCGAGAGCGTTCGTTTAATAGACTGCTCTTAAGTGTGAAAGGCATAGGAATAATCGCGGACCCGCGCAGTTCCCGCACGGTTTCGCGACACGCGTATACAGCAGCGTGCACGATATTTTCTACTTTTTACCGTTTAAGTCACGCGCGAGCCGCATTAGTGTGGTGTAAGTAGTATTAGAGAGATATATTTTTGTATCAAAACGATATAAATTTCGTTTCTGCTGTGAGATCTTATTGTATAAGCATTGATTAATTAAGATTCGAGTTTAGTTGTAACGTTTATGTATTTTTAGTTCGTCGGCTCTCGCGGTTTGCGCCCGCCCAGACCGACGCATGTGCGATATATAAATACAATTATTTACTTTCGCTAAATTAAACCTCGATATCCGTATTTCGTGCCTCAGCCTCAGCGGTGAACCTGACCGTTTGGGGTTTTCGGGTTTTATTTATTTTATTTGAAAAAGAAATTCATGCAAATTCTGTCCCTTTGTAACATATTGCATATATATATATATATATATATATATATATATATATGCAATATATACATGTATATATATATATATATATATATAACTGCAATTTTAAATTCAGCAAA
>NW_020218335.1:0-1507 GCF_003070985.1 Temnothorax curvispinosus | reverse complement strand
TGTTTGGCAATTTCTCATAAAAAAAATTTAATTTTCCAGCTTGATCGTGACTTTAAGAAAAAATATCCTGATAAGGATGTAGCACTTCTTTTGCATTGGGAAAAATTCATTCCTCTTCTCAAACAACTTTTGAAAGCAGAAGTGAAAGATGCATATGGAAAAATACAGCTAAAGAAATTGGAGAAGCTGGATGATGGTAATGTTTATATAAAAATAAATAAATAGAAGTAAAATTAAAGATTAGAAAAATTCTGGTGTCTCATTTACAATACAAGTTTTTTTCTTATCTGTTGTAGCAAATTCTACTGCTGTTATTCTTCACTTACTTCCACATTTAGTCCCACCTCGACAACTGCAGAAACTTGATTCTGGAAAAAAGATAAAGGCAAATATATCTGAGGCAAGAGATGTTTTTATACTCCATGTGTCAGTAAGTTTTATTGATATGCTTTATTATATTCAGTCAATTAACTTTTTATTAAAACACCGAATTTAAAGGTTTATTCAAAAAACAAGTTAGAAATTGCTTGTAACAAGTTATTTGACAAACTAATAAATATACCTTTTAACATCACTTTTTAATAGCATCTGTTTCTAATTTAAAAAAAATCAAGATATACCTTAAATATCTCTAACTTTTCTTTTTTAAAGTATATATTATTTGATACTTAGAAAAACTGACACCTAGTAATTTGTTTTTGTTAAATTTAATAGTAAAAAATTTTATATTACATATTTTGTGATTTTTATTAAAAAAGATATTTCCTTTTTTATGCTAATCTGGTTTCATAAGCCACATTCTATAGATTACAATAAAAATAGATTGTTTTCTTTCTCGCTTTTGTAAAGTGGAGCATGTGCTAAAGTTTACTGAATCTTTTGCTTCTTGTAAAATTGTAATGTAATAATAACTTTTGTATTTCATTTTTCTTATACAGGGTGTTCGATATAAAAGTAACCACCCGAATACGGGGGGTAGATTGGGTCAAACTGAAAAGAAAAGTCTCGTACCATTTTGCAAAATTCGCAATAGTTAACGAGTTATTAAATAAAACGTCTGAGCGAATGAGCGCACAAGGAGCGATAAAGGCGGGCCTCGGTGGCTGGCTGGGCTGACACGGTGCCCGGCGCGCGGCGAGCGGTGGGGGTCGAGAGACGAGCGGCGAGCGGGGCGCGGCGCGGCGCGGCGAACGTCGAGCGACAGATGTTATACACCGCGGCGAAAAAGTATTAGAGCCAGCCCATACTAAATTTACGATAATTCCTTCGCGTAAACGGGATTTTGTAGTAACTTACAATAATTTACTCCGCGTAAACGAGTGAATTATCGTAAGTTACTACAGAAGTAACGCGCTCGCGTAAACGTAGTAACAGGTAGCACACGTATTCACCCAAAAAAAAATATTCTGCCGATAAGTGGGGAATTCCTCTTAGCAGTTCCTCTAAGCAAAAAATCTTACATGAAGAATATCCTTCTTTAAGTAATACGTATTACTTTATAAATGAG
>NW_020218334.1:0-8117 GCF_003070985.1 Temnothorax curvispinosus | reverse complement strand
TGCCCTTCCTTATTTTTACATCCATATACCACACATATTCCCGGCATGTTAAAACATTCCGAAATATTCACGTTTATGTACACAGATTTTCTCGTTAACGATATACTCGGTACTCGATGACAGCCGGTGTGTCTCCAATTTCGCTAGCGCCCCTAGCGGCTAAGAGTGGCACGCTTCGTCCCCATATGGTTTCGTACTGCGCGTTTCGATGAATGTCTTTGTAACTTGTATGCGTCCCGTATAGATTTCACGATGGGCGCGCCATAGCGCGCGTACTGTTTTATTCCCAGTTCTTAGTTACACGTCTAGTCTGCCTCGCTCTTGTGCATTAATAGCTTTTTGTAACCGTTCAATTATATTATTGTTTAAATTCTTTAACATCACGTCGGTGTCGTGTGTAATCTTTAATTAAAGTTCTCATATACTTTAAGTTGTTTTTTTCATTACGAGAAGCTCTGCTGTCTGAGCGAAGTGTGCGCGATACAATCTTGTCGCTTCACTATCTGTATTACGAACACAAATTTCTTTATATAGTCTTGAGATAAGTTCACTTAAGTTTAGTTATTAGTTTCTTTTAGGTTTGTTTGCAGAAGCTTTAACCAAGCCTGATCTCGTTGAATGCTAAGAATAATTGACAACACATAGCCGAATACGTATTTAACTTTCAGTTTGAAATGCAAGTAGTATATAATAATTTAGAAAAGTACATGACATAAATCAAATAATTATACAGTTTAAAATATCAATATGTTAAACAATATTTTTTTAACAAGATTAAACAATATTAGAAACAAAGAAAGTCATTATCTTAAAATAATATATAAACTCAATATGCTCAGTATATCTTTAAATTAAACATATTAACCATTTTTTTTTAATATTTATGATAGAATCTAATTTATAACCTTTATATTCAATTTAGGGAAAAAAAGGTATTATTCAGTAGCAAAGTTTTAACTGATATCTTAAGTTTGTAACATATTTAACTAAATAATTATTTAACTGAACTTTATTTCAAAGGACGTGCGAATTAATTAAATTACATTAGTGTATTTAGAATTTAATGAATGAATAAAATCTAATTTCAAGTAAACGGTCTTAACAATTCGTATTTCTGAGAATGGAAACTCGAAAATCAGATAATGACCTTTAAATTAGAGAAATATCTTTAAACTAAGACACTGCTCGGGGGGTGGTAGGACCGTTCCCGGATTTGCAAAAATTCTAATTGTTCGAAGGACCAGAGGAGGTGTGTGTCCGTCTCCTCGACGCGAAATTAAGCGAAAGCGAATTTGTTAAGCGACTCACCTTTCGGTCGGCCGTCGTCACGTGGAGGGATTTGTCCGTCCTTAAGCAGGCACATGCAGCAAGCGGGCTAGACAGAGCAAGCAGGCAGGCAGAAGCAAGCAGAATAAGTAGGCAGGCAGAAACAAGCAGAACAAGCAGGCGGAGCGGCAAGGCAGCAAAGCAGGTGAAATCACACTCTCGGAGTCAGCCTTCCGTAGGTTCGAGCGTGCACGAAGGAGAGTGCACCCCGAGACCGTTTAGCAATGAGTTTCTTACGTCTTGACCGTGAGTGAGTGCTCGCGGCCCTGTAATGTGCCGCGAGCGAGCAGTTTGTCCTTTACGGCGGGTGCCCTCGTAGGATGTGCGAAGGCAGCACCAATTGGTGAGTCGTGGAAATATCGATATCGATCCGAGATCCGAGCGATCTGCCGACGTTTCGCGCGAGTCGCCGAAATATGGTAATGTACCAATAATTTAACCCTAATACTAATACTACTACTAATACTGACGAAACTATTTACAAAGGCGAGCGCCAAACATACCGCCCACTTAAAAATACAACGTATTTTTATTCTAAGCTTGACTAGACTCCTCTGGTGAATTGTCCATTGGCAGAGGACACAATTTCACCAAAAGACGAGTGAGAGAGCCATCCGCTGTCCTCACTGTAGCGACCCGAGAGACACCGTCACGACTCGGGTGAAGCGCTGCAATTCGACCTCGTCTCCACTGTACGCGAGGGGCGTACATTCACGTTTTCATTCTTTAACAGGACCAACGAGTCCTTATGTACTGTAGACGACGATTTCAACCATTTAGGGCATTGTTGGAGCGTGTGCAAATACTCGTCCCGCTGACGCTTCCAAAACTGCTGGTGCATGTGCTGAACCAGTTGCCATTAATCAAGTCGGCTCATCGGCACCGGATCCAGGTCAGGATATGGAACAGCTACGAGAGGTTCCAAGGTGAGGAGGTGCCCCGGAGAGAGTACCCCGAGGTCGTTAGGATCGGAGCTAATAGGGCATAAGGGCCTGGAGTTCAGGATAGCTTATATCTGTGTTATGAGAGTGCTGAATTCCTCTACGGTATGAATCTGCGCTCCTAGTACACGCTTTAGATGGGTCTTCATTGACTTGACTCCCGCTTCCCAAAGGCCATCGAAGTGTGGCGCAGAGAGAGGATTAAACGACCACTGAATTCGTTCCTGCTCTGAGGCGGCTTGCATATAATTAACGAGCTCTCGCTGAGCTAAAACAAAGTTGGTGCTGCAGTCGCTATATATCCGCGAGCAGCGGCCGCGCCTAACAATAAAGCGCCTCAGAACTGACAGAAACGATTCAGTAGATAAGGAACAGGCGAGTTTTAAGTGAACTGCCTGTGTAGCAAAACAAACAAAAAAACACGTAAGCCTTGAGAGGGGTTGCTCCGCGAGACGACGATCGTAAACCAAAAAGGGCCCAGCATAGTCGACTCCAGCGATCGAAAAGGGCTTAGCCTGACGTACACGATCCAGTGGCAGATCCGCCATGGGAGGTTGTACAGTACGTGGATTCGGAAGCACTGATAAGGCCGGTTTTCACACGCAATGATTGGTGGCGCCAGGCCGCGCCAGTCGACTAACGCCAGTAAAAATGCAAGTGTAAACACTTGATACAAACTGGCGCTAGTAATGTGGCGTTTACTGGCGGTTATTGGCCAAAGCATATAACCTCAAATTTAGAGGTTATATGCTTGCTGTCATTTACTGTGTGTTTAATAAATGTTAAATATTTTCCATAGTATACGCCAATCACTGTGTAAATACTTGTGAGTTTGCTAGCGGTTCTGGCGCCAATGAATGCCAGTCAGTTGACGCCACTAATCATTGCGTGTGAAAACCGGCCTATAGCAGCGCGACAGACTACGCTTAATGGTCCGATGGGCCCCAAGAACCCAGAAGTTCTCCGACAAGATATAATGTAACGATCGACGTCCCGGATGCAAGTGTAAACAATGAGTGCGCTCTATTCTATGTTCCGTTGGCCGATGTTTGCTAGGTAACAATGCTGGGTGCCTGGCTTCATATGAGATCGCGGAATGTGTTAATCTACCGCTCACCCTGAGGACTCCGCGAGTATCCAAGAAAGGGGCGAGTTTTCGCAGAGGTTTGGAGAAATTCTGATTGCGTTTTAATCTATTAATGTCCTCTGTAAAACAATAAAATTGTACGATTTTGACGTGAAATAGTAAAGTCGAATAAAATTCGATTTGATCTACCACGAGAATTCTATTGTGCGAGTTTGATTCAAGTCAGTTAACAAAGTGTAGACAATACGCGAGCACTCGGATGAGTTTTTCCAACGACGAAAAGCGATCGAGAAGCAAATCCACAATAGTGGCATCGGCAGGATCTGTGGTGACGAAGGCGTGAGAATTCGCTTCCTCCTCAGGAAGATCCTCAACTTCCGATGTCGTTGGGTTTGAGTGGGTTCAAAGTGAATGAGCCACGCGGAGCCAGTCCACCGAATCGAATTAGTCATTAAATCGCGGGGAAATAGTCCATGGGAGCAATGATCCGGATTGGACTCGGTATCGACGTGGCCCCAAACTGAGACCCGTACGTTGTCCTGAATGCGGGCAACGCGGTTGCGAACAAACGTCTTCCACGTTTCTGATGTAGAGACGAGAGAATTTATGCGAGGGCAACCTCGGAATCTGACCAGGTATATTCGGCATCAATGGTAAGATGTCTCTGACGGACTTGACGAACGTACGCGATCAACTTTGAGAGAAGTAGAGCTCCACAGAGCTCCAAACGAGGTATTGTAATAGGCCAAAGCGGTGCTACCTTAGATTTAGCGCAGAGTAAGCGAATTTCTACACCATCTCGCGCAACAAAGCGTAAGTAAATTATGGCTCCGTAACCCAGCTCACTGGCATCGCAAAAGCCATGAAGCTCACAACAAACTACATCGCGCGTATCAAACGTGCGAGAAACGCGAAGGGAAGCCAACGCGTCGAACTCAGCTCGATAGCGTTCCCAACTGCGACAGATATCTGTCGGAGGCTCGTCATCCCATTCCAACTTCAGCGTCCACAAGCGTTGTATTAGACATTTTGCAGTAAACGTGAGTGGAGCCAGGAATCCCAAGGGGTCGAAAATACGCGCTACCTCCGACAATATGGTGCGTTTAGTACATTTGCGATCCGAAGGATTGATTTGAAATCCGAAGCTATCGGATTGCGAATGCCAACGAAAGCCTAAGACTTTAAGTGATTGATCCTTGATCGACTCAAACGATAACATGGATTGGCTACATAACTGCGGGTAGAGCCCATCCAACGCGGCAGGATGGCTACTCGCCTATTTCCTAAGTTTGAAGCCGGCGCTCCGGAGTAGCGATAACAATTGATCTTGAAGCGCGCGAGCCTGTTCCACCGTACGGACGCTAGCCACGACGTCGTCCACATAAAGCGCCTCGAATAATGCAGCGAGAGCTAAAGGATAGTTGTCGCGATATTCGAGAGCTAGCTGGAGCAAGCAATAGATCGCCAAGAACGAGGAAGAAGTAAAGCCGAACGTAACTGTCTTGAGGAAGTAATCAAGGATAGGATCCGACTCCGAGAAACGCCAGACAATGCGTTAATAGTCGCATTGCTCCGGGTTTACCCATATTTGACGAAACATTTGCTTCACGTCCGCGGTCAGAGCTACCGGGTCGGCGCAAAATCTAAGCAGAATGGCGAATAGGTCTTGCTGTAATTTCGGACCACTGAGTAATGTGTCGTTTATTGGTAGACCGTTTGGGCATCTCGACGAGGCGTTAAACACTACCCGCAACTTGGTGGTAGTGCTATGTAGTTTGTACACGCCATGGTGAGGCGAATAATAAATGTAACCATCCGACGGGAATGGATCACTAATTAATTCCATACGACCGCTATCGAGATAGTCTTGCATGAAATTATTGTAACTAATTCTAAATTCGGGATTTGATTGAATCGGCGCTCAAATGCGCGGAGACGACTAACAGCTATAGAACGCGAGTCGACGAATGTAGGAGGATCCGACGCAAAGGGGTACAAAACTACGAAGCGACCCGAGTGGTCACGATAAGTGGTCCTTGCGAAAATCTCCTTACATTGACGATCTTCTTTCGAACAAAAAGTGTGTTCTGGTACTTCTTCCAATTACCAAAATTGACCCACTGCGGTCTCGATCGACTCGAAAGTGGTAGCGAACGAGTGCAGGGGTGTTACTTGTAACGACGGAGATACCGCGCCCGTCAAGACCCAGCCAAATACTGTGTTAAAAGCGTCCGGTTCTCCATCCCCTCCTTTTTGACGACCATCACGTAAGACTGAGACAAACGATTCTGCTCCTAGTAAAATGTCAATATTGCCGGGCAAATAATACTCGGGATCCGCGAGCGACAATCCCTTTAAGTGATTTCACGATTGGACTGCAACCTTACTATTAGGCAACGGCGATGTAATGCGCGGAAGAACCGTGGCCTCGATTGAAAAACGAATATTGTCGCGACCGCGTGCACGAATTACGAACGACGTAAGGCCCTTTGTAGTGGCGGCCTTAGTTTCGTTTAACGCGAATACCGTTGTATTATGCTTGGTCCGACGAAAGCCGCCTTTCCGGAGGCAGCCTTCAGTAACAAAGTTGGCCTGGCTCGCGCTATCTAACAATACGCGTACAGGGAACGCGTTGCCGTGTGAATCTATCACCTCTGCTCGGACGGCCGACAACAGTACGACGCTATTGGCGAGACTAGCCATCGTCACGAGCGGTTTATCCTCCGGTTTAAGAACAGTCGCGGTATCCTGGGCGGCAGGAGTTGCGGTTACCGGTTCGACCGTAGGAGTGGAACTAGAGCTCTGCTCGAAATGTAAGATCGTATGGTGCTTCATTTCGCAGGATCGACATGACCACGCGGAAGGACAATTCTTCACGCCATGTCCCGAGCGAAGGCAGTTGATACATAATTTCAGATCGCGAGCGGTGGAAAATCTCTCCCTCGACGAGAGTTTGAGAAACCGAGAGCATTTTGATACGTAGTGTTGCTCCTTGCAGGCGGGGCAGTCCCGTATGAGTCACAAACGACGAGACCGACGCGGATTTCGATTTGGTCGAAAAGGTGGACGGACCCGAGACGGCCTCAAGGACTTTACAATGCTCGGAAAGAAACTTAATGAGTTGAGCATATCGCGGTATCTCTTCAGCCCTATGGATAGATTCGAATTTCTCCCGTAACAAACGGGGAAGCTTCTTTAACAGAAAATTTAGCATGAAATCTCACGCATCGGTCGGAAATTTCATTAGATTGAGCGCGCGCGTGTTTTCGGTGAACGTGTCTAACAAGTTGTAGAGAGAATCGGCCGAGTCTAATTTCAACGGTTTGGCTTGGCGTATCGACTTTAAGTGGTGGTCTGCTAGCTTTCTTTTGTTCCGATATCTGTCGAGCAGCGCGTCGTAGGCGATCATATAATACTCTGCGGCGAAAGGCAAGTTCTTGATTATACATTGAGCGCTTCTCCCTTTAGCGAGGCCAGCAGATATTGATACTTCTCTATCGACGAGGTCTGTCGATTGTCGTGAATCGAAGCGTTAAACAACGCGATAAAGGACGGCCACAGTGTGAGATCGCCCGAGAATTGCGGAAGCGTAATTCGAGCCAGTTTGACCGCCGACGTGTGGCTCGAGGGCTGAGCCTGTACGGTTCCGGGCGGCGTGCCCGTAAGTGCGTGATACCGTCCCTTCACGGCGTTATGCATTTTGTCGAACTCAGTCCGAATCACGTCTTCGGCCTCGAACTCGGAAGTCTCCTGTATGACTTTGAGATGCGCGTTCTCGAAGTCCTCGGCGATCTTTGCCACGCTCGAGTAGCGGGCAAAAAAGCTTTCTCGGATCAATAAAATAATAATTTAGGACTCTCGAAATTGGAAATTCGTAATAGGATGGCTATGAAAGTCAAACGCAGTTGTCTGTGCGTAGATAATCAGAATCACTGATTTATTTCAAATCCATTTCAAATGAATTACAATCGAACGTTTCAGCTCATAGATCGAGCCATCTTCAGCGATATCAAACGACGAATAAAATTAAAATATTGCACAGTTCTCCATTCCAAAGTGATGAGTTTCCTACTTGGAGATTTCAAGAAACGAAATTGAAAAAGACTACTAGATCCATATCTGTAAAAATAGTTACCTTATTACACCAAGTATTAATTAAAAATTCTATGGTAACTCACTAAGTAGTCTGGAGAACAAATGCATCAAAATAAGCCAAGCGAGGCAGGTATATAAATGCGGTGTGAACATCACAGAGGAAAATGTATAATCTGCACAAGGGATTCTGAGATCCCGACGGCACGACGCACGAAACGGTATTAACAGGAAGAGGTCTTAAGTCAAATTATACAACGTGTAGGTCAAATAAGTAAAAAATAAAACTAATAAATATTCGGTGTATAAACAATGAAAATTGTAAACGTGTAAGTCAAGTCAAATTATAAAACGTGTCGGTCAAATAAGTAAGAAAATAAAACTAATAAATATTCGGTGTATAAACAATGAAATTATAAACGTGTAGATGAAGCCAGTAAAAAATGAAACTAAATATTCTATGTATAGGCAATGTCAGGCGGTACGACGCAAATTGTTTCTGGGCATGGTTTACAATTTATTGAAGTGAAACTTCTTTAGGCACGGTAGTGAATTCGATTCGCGACACGAAAAAGTGTAACGGAAGTGAAACTTCTTTGGTACGGTAGTAAGTTCGATTGTGCAACACGGAAAATGTAACGAAAATTCGACCAATAGGCGTACGAAATGAA